>NC_090023.1:239420005-239720005 GCF_037176765.1 Anolis sagrei
TCAGTGCTCAAATCCAGAAGCAAAATACCTAGTATGGAGATTTAACGTTTTCAGTATAATCTCCAAGGAAAAATTTCTGTCTCCCAGTATAATTTAATATCCAATTTCCACTTTCCAACTTGTGTCCAATGTTCTTGGGAAATGTTCTTTGCAAAGACATCTGGCTAGCCTATGCTGGAGACAGACCTCCCGACCAAAAAAAAAAAAAAATCTTAACCTGACTCTTAGCCTGAGCCATATTTCATCTTTAACTATGGATTCCTGCACTAGCAAGGAGCTAGACAAGATGACCCTTGAGGTCCTTTACAGATCAATGATTCTATGATTCTTATGTCAGATTCTTGCCTCTGTACAGGAAGCTATTTATGTCACTCTGAGAAACATAGTATGTGTGTGTGTGTGTAGCATTAATTTCATGTTGTGAAAGTTGACTTCACCAGAGTGCAAAGCAAGTTAAGCATACCCGTTTCCATATGGAATTATAAACAGGAAAATTACAGAATTAATTTGGAGAAGTTAAGCCAAATGTAACAGTTTAGAAAAGAAAAGCTGAGTCCCTAGGCATGCTTATATTTATGAGGGAGACCATCAAGTTGAATCTGTGCAATTTATTTCTCAAAACTGTGCTGCAAAGCAACAAACATAGTCACATTTACCTTGGAGTACACCTCATTGAACATACTTAAAACTTATTTTTAAGTAGCCATGCATTCAAGGCTATGCTATGCTATGCGCCCAGGTTTTCCTCCTCAATAGTCCTAGAAGCACTTGTGGCAATCCAATACATTGAAAGAAATATAACCATAGGAAGGACAGGTGATTTTTCTAACACACCTCAGAAAAGTATCCAGGAAGTTTTATTCTAATTGTTTGCTGTCAGAATACTAAACAATTAAAAAGAATCTGTTTTTAAGTCACATTTTTAATGCAATCTCAAGACAGATTATTATTGGAGGGGGGATTATAAATGACAGAGCTACTGCCTGGGTGCAAATGCTGCATTTATATTTCCTGCTGGCAGATGCATTTGCCAAGAAATGTCTAATGTAATAAAATTAGACAATTTAAACAGCATGGTGGATTTGCCCATTTTTGCTGTCAAGCATCAATACCAGCACTTAACCCCTGCATAAAAAGGCACACAGCTAAACTTACATATATATTTTGTTTGATAAAACTAGATTGGCCAAGCATAGATTGAACATGTATGTCTCTCTGTGCGTGTGAAACGCACACATTGTATTATGCATCTTAATACAAGCAATGATTTCAAAATGATTTCTAGGAGTGGGTGAATTGAAAACATGATATCCTTTGCTTTCATCATTAAATAATATTATAGAAAGTTAAATAATGCACACAATATACAGTGTCATCCAAATGCTGTCTAACCCTATCAAATACAGGTCAATGCCATCAGAGCTGCTATCTGAAATTTCCGCTACTGGAGCTGGGACTGCTTTGGAACTACAGAAAGCCTAGAATTGCGACAGAATTACACTAGCATTGTGTAAATAATCAAACTGTGACCTGTGGGGTTAAAACCTATAATTGGAGTGATACTTCAAAGAGATGAGTACTTTGTCAGTGCTATTTTGTGCAGCCAGATAGGAAGATGACTTCTTGGGTTTTTTATTGGCCATCACTGCTCCTGCAAAAGTGATATTTTCAACAGCTGCTGGTGCATTTGTGTTCTGACAAATTAGAGGCTAAAGTGAGACATTAGAGCACATCAAAGGCTTCATGTAATGCACAAACAACCAAGCACTCCAAGTGGATGTATTTTGCAGTGAATTAATAATGCAGATTTACACAAAACATGGTGTTTTTGAAGTATTATATTGGCCATTTATATAAAGCTTTATAACAGTCTTTCACCTTTTTGTCGTTTTGCTTTTGCTCACAGAAAGGGTGGTATATTTTGCAGCATTGTGAAAATATATTTTGGGCTTTTAGTTTTCATTTTGGCAGTAGGCTATTGTTTATATTTGTTGTCATCATCACCATCACAACAACAAGAAGAAGAAGTTGCCGTATATTCCTTGTGAAAAATAATATATGTAAGCATATAATGTTTTGTAGCGAAGTTTTGTTTATTTGCATATGTAGGGACAGAGCGTTTTGTTATGCATATAAAGGCAAAAAAACCCTTTTGAACCAGACTTTGTAATCAAACCTGCAATTCTTGGCAAACTTTTAGGGGATAAGTATAAATTGTCTGAATTATATTAGTGAGGGACCAATGCCAGGGAATGCTATGAAACACATGAGGTTGCTATGTTTAGAAAACTATAATGCATTATGACTGCTATTATTTATTTTACAAATAATGTGTTTGTAACACATTACTTATGCATAATTTGCATAAGTAATGTGCTAACCATTTACTTATTAAAGCTTTAAAATGGCCAATCCTTCCTTTAAATGACAATTATTTTAAGATTAACAAACAAATATTACTAATTGTACCCGAAAAGGCAGGTTAGTGTTATCATCAACATGTTTAAAGGGGCTGTTGTTCTGTCCTTATTACAACCTAAAGTAATATGTTACAGGTAATGTTGATCTTTGCAACTTTTTACATCAGAATTATGACGATGAAACAAAATTTGACCTTACATAATATACAAAATAATTTCACAATTCAGATATAACAGACCTCACAACCTCTGAGGATGCTTGCCATAGATGCAGGTAAAACGTCAGGAGAGAATGCTTCTAGAACATGGCCATATAGCCCGAAAAACCTACAACAACCCAGTGATTCCAGCCATGAAAGCCTTCGACAAAACAAATTCAGATATGTTTCCTGCCATGTTCTGTATAGTTTTATGCATTGAATTAAAATATTAAAAATATCCTGTGAAGGTGGGAAAGATTATTGTCTTCTAGAGAACTGAAGCTACTGTAATGAGCACATGGTTGCTCATGATGTATACACAACAGAGTCATTATTTTCCCCTCATTGTTGGCTCTGATTACATAAATATATAAAACATTACAAAACCTTGCCAGACCTGACCAGAGGCCATAATATATATCTGTACACCTTTAATCATGCTTCAAGTCGTCTCCGGTTGCTTCTCCATGAACCCTTTACATCTACTGAATTGGACATGGCTCTCAACAAATGTAAGAATGGCAAAGCAGCTGGCTTGGATGATCTACGGATGGAACAAATCAAGAACTTTGGTCCAAAAGCAAGGCGCTGGCTGCTGGAGCTGATGAACAACTGCACTGCATCCTGTCAGATCCCCAAAATCTGGAGGAAAGCAAGAGTCATCGCCATCTTGAAGCCAGGCAAAGACCGTAATGACCCAAAAAGCTACAGACCAATCTCCCTGTTGTGCCACCTCTACAAAGTTCTGGAGAGACTTATTTTGCATAGAATTATGGAAAATATAGACCCCTGTCTGATCCCACAGCAAGCTGGCTTCAGAAAAGGCAAAAGCTGCACATCGCAAGTGCTGAACCTGACCCAGCACATAGAAGATGGCTTTGAAAGGCAGCAGATCACAGGAGCTGTCTTCATAGACTTGTCAGCAGCCTATGATACTGTGAACCACCACCTCCTCCTGAGAAAAATGTATAATATCACAAAGGACTACCACCTCACCTGCCTCATAGGAAACCTGCTACAAAACAGGAGCTTTTTTGTTGAGTTCCAGGGCCAGAGAAGCAGATGGCGGAAACAGAAGAACGGCCTGCCTCAGGGGAGCGTGCTTGCTCCATCCATGTTCAACATCTACACAAATGACCAGCCACTGCCAGAAGGGACAGAGAGTTTCATCTATGCTGACGATCGTGCCATTACTGCTCAAGCAGGGAGCTTTGAGATGGTAGAACAGAAGCTCTCCGAAGCTCTAGGTGCTCTTACTGCCTATTACAGGGAAAACCATCTGATCCCTAATCCATCTAAAACACAGACATGCGCCTTTCACCTTAAGAACAGACAAGCATCCCGAGCTCTGAGGATTACCTGGGAAGGAATCCCACTGGAGCATTGCAGCGCACCCAAATACCTGGGAGTCACTTTGGACCGTGCTCTGACCTACAAGAAGCACTGCCTGAACATCAAACAAAAAGTGGGCGCTAGAAACAACATCATACGAAAGCTGACTGGCACAACCTGGGGATCACAACCAGACACAGTGAAGACATCTGCCCTTGCGCTATGCTACTCTGCTGCTGAGTATGCATGCCCAGTGTGGAACACATCTCATCACACTAAAACAGTGGATGTGGCTCTTAATGAGACATGCCGCATTATCACGGGGTGTCTGCGACCCACACCACTGGAGAAATTACACTGCTTAGCCGGTATTGCACCACCTGACATCCGCCGGGAAGTAGCAGCCAATAGTGAAAGGACCAAGGCAGAGACATCTCCAGCTCATCCCCTGTTTGGGTATCAGCCAGCACGTCAACGACTTAAATCAAGACATAGTTTTCTTAGAACTACAGAGACACTCGCTGGAACACCCCAGCAAGCGAGAGTCCAAAAGTGGCAGGCCCAAACCCAGCACCTCAATTCATGGGTGATACCAGATGAGAGACTCCCCCCTGGGCACTCAGAAGACTGGGCGACTTGGAAGGCGCTAAACAGATTGCGCTCTGGCACCACGAGATGCAGAGCCAATCTTAAGAAATGGGGCTACAGGGTGGAATCCTCGGCATGCGAGTGCGGAGAAGAACAAACCACTGACCACCTGCTGCAATGCACCCTGAGCCCTGCCACATGCACGATGGAGGACCTTCTTGCGGCAACCCCAGAGGCACTCCAAGTGGCCAGATACTGGTCAAAGGACATTTAACCAAATACCAAATTTACAAAATCTGTGTGGTTTTTTTTCTTTTTCTTTTTCTTTTTAATCTCTGTGTTTGTTTTGCTCTGTTAGAATTGTAATACAATGGTTGCTGATGACACGATAAATAAATAACCTTTAATCATGATCGCTATTCTGTCTCAGGGAAATAGTTCCCTTCAAACTAAATCTATAGAGAGAAAGAATATTCATTTCTCATAAAAGAAAAGTTTTTGATACTCATGAAACCCTATGCAAGAAAAAAATATGCAAGTGTTTTCCAATATTCACATTTTTCTAAATGTTACAAGGAATCATTCTGTATACAAAGATATGCAAGTTTTTGGTGCATAAACATCAACTTTTTCAACAAAAACTCATTTTCTGCTCTGGAAGAACTTGTAAAAATGATATGTATTTCTGCATAGAATAATTCCTCAAAAATCATAACTTATGCAAATACATGGAAAATACGGAACATATTTTTTTGTTCTTTCCTTGCATGTTGAAAACACTAAAGAACCTTTCATGTGAGAATGATAAAGATTTGCATCTGCTAAGTATTGGAGTCATGACATTTCATAAAATCAGATGGGATATCCCATTTAAAAAGGCAGATATGGAGAACTTCAGAATGCTTGCTTTACAGATCTCATCCTGAGAAAGTAGACCTATGGTGCAACTTTACTATAGAATTAATGCCATTTAACATCACACTAACTGCCATGACTCAATGTTATGGGAGTTGTAGATTTAGAAGATCTTTAGTCTCATGAAACTGGACGTACATAGCATTTAAAGTGGTGTCAAACTGCATTATTTTTGCAGTGTATAATCATGAAGCTACCAACATTGTTCTTTCAGTTAGCCTTTAAGGTGCCACGAAATACTTTCATTTGTTTTATAGATATTAGAACAATGACATTGCTTTTATTTCAATACAACCAGGGTTAGGAAAGTGGTAAGAATCTTCTTGCTGACTTATTCCAGTATAATGCTCTGTTAAAAGCATCTTAAGACAATTTTTGGAGCAGTGTGCAGGAGCAGATGTCCTTTGGGATGTCCAGAGCTGAGGAGCCACTGTTGAAAGGCCCTCTGTTGTTCCCACCAGCCGCACTTGAGACAGGGGTGGGACCGAGAGTATGGCCTTTCTAGCCAAATGTAGGACTCAGGCAGGCTCATATTGGGAGATGCAGACGGACAGATAGGGCCAGAACCATTCAGAGCTTCAAAGGTTAAATCCTGCACCTTGAATTGCGCCTGGAAGCACACTGTTAGCCAGTGGAGCTGCCATAACAAGGGGATTGTTCACTGCCTGTACGGTGCTCTAGTAAACAGCCTGGCCACAGATCTTTGGATGAGCTGAAGCTTCTGAACAGTCTTCAAGGGCAGCCTTATGTAAAGCACATTACAGTAATCCTGTCTGAATATGACAAAGCCATGGACCATGATGGACAGATCTGACTTCATAAGTTACTTCACAAGCTGGTGCACAAGTTTCAATTGTGTGAAGGCTTCCCTGACCATTGCTTGCACCTGAGGTTCCAGGGTCAGTTATTAACTGACCATGAACCTGCATCTTCAGGGGGAGTGTAACCCTGTCGAACACAGACTATAACCCTATACCCTGATCAGCCTTACGACTGAGCAGGAGGATCTCTGTCTTGTCAGGATTGAGTTTCAGTTTGTTCACCCTCATGCAGTCCATTATACCACCATCAGGCACTGGTTTAGGTTCGAAATGGCTTCCTTGGAATTCAATGGAAAAGAGTAGTAGAGTTGGGTGTCATCTGATCAACTCTGGATGATCTCACTCAGCAGCTTCATATAGATGTTAAAGAGCATGGGGGATAGAAAAGACTCCTGAGGAACCAGACGTTCAAACAGGACCAGCCCTCCAGGAAGGACCAGAGCCACTGTTAAACACTATCCTTTAGTCCCATTCCTGCGAGCCGGCCCAGAAGGATACCATGGTTGATGGTATCAAAAGTCATCCGGACTGGTGCCGATCTAAATAATTTGTTTCTTCCATGAATCCCTGGAGTTGCAAGGCCACAGCCATTCAACACAATAATTTGTATTATTATTATTATTAATTATTATTATTATTATTATACTCCACCCTATCTCTCCGTAGGAACTCAGGGTGGTTTACAACAACTATCGGCATCATTCAATGCCATAAGGTACTAGACAAAAAACAAAATAACCAGACTCATCTAAATCCCACAAACCTAATCAACATCTCTTTACACTTCTTAATGTCTAGCCTTCCAGAAACCCTAGTCAATAAAGCTGAATAAGGATTTATTTTAACATGGCAAGAGTTCAGAACACAGAGTATTAGTGTGAAATCTATTAATAAGAAATAGTCTGATACAAAGGGAAAGTCCAATGTATTAAATATTGTGTCCATAAACAGCTGCTTTAAGTATAATTCTGAAAAAAAGTAGACATTAAGAAATGACACTACGGCAGAAAAAACATGTTGAGGAATTGCCCTTGGGTAAAAATAGAGATGATGCTAATTTTAGATATTTTTAGATTAAAATAGCAATGATATTATTTTTCCACAAAAATAACTAATAATGTCATCAAAATAGATGTAAACATATTCTTACCACTAAATATTTGCTTTTTCAGGCATTCTCACACTCTCCTCAATCTGTGTGTGTGTGTGTGCACATGCGCAAACATGTGGGAATGGGAGAGATTAGTCTAAGGCTCTGAATTTATCTCTTTTAAGGCAGGCCATAACATGAAGCCTGAAGCAACTTCATGCAGCAGATTCCAGAGTGGTGCCATTTTCCTCTCTCCAGTTATCATAACCAGGCTCAACCCATTACGCAAAGTAATCATTTGCAGTATAGAAAATAGACCTTGACATATGCGAGTTGTTGTTACTGGGATGTATAGTTCACCTACAATCAAAGAGCATTTTGAACTCCAGCAATAATGGAATTAAACCAAATATGGCACACAGAACTCCCACGACGAACAGAAAATATATATCAGTGATTGGTTGGGGGGGGGGGGAGGCAAAATACTGTTTGCTTACCATTGAAAATTACCTAGGGCCACCTCTGATCATAACTCTGTTCTTTTATTTTCTTTCTTTCTTAAAAAAAAAAGCTCCAGTTCAGAAGCATTAAAACATTCTGCTTCAAATTTAAAAAATCTGTAGATCTGTTATGTATCTTTGTGTTTATACAAGCCAACAGATTTTTTCCAGAGTGCCTGAATTTAGGAATATGATCTAGCGATGCAATCTATATATATAAATTTGTTAGGGGCATCCAACGAGGAAACAAAACTCAAAAACCCCCCAACGAAACTTAACCAAAATTCCCATGCCCATAACACAACCCACAAGGTACAAACATATCTACTCAAAATGAAAAACAACACAACAACACACTCACAAAACGGCAAAACAACAAAACTCAAAAATCCCCCAACGAAACTTAACCAAAATTCCCATGCCCATAACACAACCCACAAGGTACAAACATATCTACTCAAAATGAAAAACAACTCACTCCAAGCCCCGTCGCGCCGCTTCCTGCACACACACACACCCTGCCGCACACACACACACAACCCCACACTCCATCACTCCCCCCCGCCGCACGCACACACGCAACCCCACTCCCCCCGCCGCCGCACACACACACGCAACCCCACGCTCCATCACTCCCCCCGCCGCCGCACGCACACACGCAACCCCACTCCCCCCGCCGCCGCACACACACACGCAACCCCACGCTCCATCACTCCCCCCGCCGCCGCACACACACACGCAACCCCACGCTCCATCACTCCCCCACCCCAATCTTACCTCCTTTTACTTCACGCCACCTCCAAACCCCACCCCGCTCCTTCCCGCCCTGTCAAAATCTAGGAAAGACAGGAAGGAAGGAAAGAAGGAAGAAAGAGAAAGGGAGGTAAAGAAAAAGGGGGAAGGAAGGAAAGTTACAGAAAGAAGGAAGAAGAAAAGGAAAGAAAAGGAAAGATGGAAGGAAAGAAAAGAGAGACAGCAGAAAAGAAAGAAAAAGGGGGAAGGAAGGAAAGAGATAGAGAAAGAAGAGGAGAAGGAAAGATGGGAGGGAAGGAAGGAAGGAAGGAGGGAAAGAAGGAGAGAAAGAGGGAAGATTGGCCACAGCAACACGTGGCGGGTATAACTTAAAGGATGTACTGAGATTAATGAGAGGGAATGAAAAGATATACACATATTATTCAGCAGTGCACAAGGTGTTTACTAGAATTGACTATATTTTCATAACACCACCCCTAGCAAAATATGTTAAAGATGTCTATGTAAATTTAAATTCTATAAGTGACCATCGAGATGTGAATATGATATTAGATTACCAAATTGACTATGAGCCTTTAAAAAGAATGTGGATGGATATAAATATTATTAACAACAAATCTATAAGGGAAAATATTTTAAGAGAATGGGCAGAAATTTGGGAGTTGAATGCAAGGGAACCCCCTTCATATGAGGTGCTTTGGGATGCAATGAAAGCAGTCTTGAGAGGACTGTTTAGTAAATATGCGGCTATACGGAAGAAACAGGAAAGGGAAAGAGAGAACCAACTGATAGGAGAAATAAAAAAACTGGAATCAATGTACCTGTTAACAAAGGATCTAAAGATTATAAATAACATTACAAGATTAAAGAAAGAGTTGGAGGCTAAAGATATAGAAAAAGTTAAAAAAGATATGATGTACACAAATAGATACTTTTTTGAATATAATAATAAAAGCTCAAAACTGCTGGCAAAATTAGCACAGACTAAAAAAGTAAGAAGGGAGATTGGATGTATCAAGGATAGTAATGGCATTATATGTGCCAGAATGGTAGATAAAATTAAAGTGATACAGGATTTCTACTCTAATATGTACAGAAATACAGAAGTGGATATAGCTCAGCTGGATAAATATCTGGAACAAAATTTAGGTAAGAAATTAAGTGAGACACACAGTAAGGAAATGGAGAAATCTATATCTCAAGAGGAAATTAAAGACATCATACATAAATTAAGGAAGGGTAAATCACCGGGTGAAGATGGTATTCCAGCTGAAATTTATAAAACTTATATAGAATTCCTAGTTCCCAAATTACAGATATTATTCAATGAAATATTAAGGGGAAAACCCATACCAAATTCATGGAAACATACTAGGATAATACTAATACCTAAACCGGGCAAAGATAAATTATTATTAGACTCTTATCGTCCTATTTCTCTAATTAACCAAGACGCAAAAATTTTTACGGCAATTTTGGCAAATAGATTAAAAAACTTCGTAGAGGAGTATATTAGCCCAGACCAATGTGGATTTGTTAAGGGCAGGCAAATGTCTGACTTGGTCCGCAGACTGATAAACATTATAGAGAACGCAAAAAACGAGAAAGCTCAAGTAGGCATTATTGCATTAGATATATATAAAGCCTTTGACTCGGTGGGTTGGACAGTGCTGAAATCATTAATTAAAAAATATGGTTTTGGAGAGGGGTTCCAACATATAATAGAACAAATATATTCGGAAAATAGGGCAAAAGTTATAATTAATGACTCGAGTACTGAATCCTTTAGTATCATGCAAGGAGTAAAGCAGGGTTGCCCTCTTTCTCCGGTACTATTTATATTAGTTATGGAATTATTGGCCTCGGCAATCAGGAAGGATAAAGAAATAAAGGGAATGGGAGTGGACAACAAAATCAAAATTAGTTTATTTGCAGATGATACGCTCTTGACAGTTAGAAATCCAGATAGGGCACTAGACCAGATAAACCTACATTTAAAACAGTTTGGCAAAATAACAGGCCTAATAATTAATTGGAAGAAAACGGAGGTAATGGCAATAAACCTGGAGAGAAAAGACAAAGAGAAAATAATTGATCAATTTAAGGTTAAGATTAGAAACAAAATTAAGTATTTGGGAGTCACAATACCAGTCAATTATTCAGAGTTAAAAATATTAAATTTTGACAGATTATTTAGGGAAATTCAAGAAAGACTACTAGAATACAAAAAACTTAATCTCTCATGGTTTGGTAGAATCGCAATCTTTAAAATGAAAATATTATCCAAATTTAACTTCCTATGTAATATGTTACCTATTAAACTGCCAGAGGTTGATCTTAAAAAATGGCAGAAAATAGTAAATGAATTTTGTAATGGATCTAGAAGATCTAGGCTACCGAAAGGCCTATGGTATATTTCTCAGAAATTAGGGGGATTAGGAATACCAGACCTAAAAACCTACCATCAGACACATATAATAAAAGGAGTGTTTAGGCTGCTTTCGGAACCTAAATTAATTTGGCGGGAAGTGGAAGGAAAATGCTGGCACAGAGATTATGAGGAAATGTTTTTTAGGTCAAAAATAGGCAAGGAAATTAAGGGGTGTAAAAATAACCTGGCTAAAGATGTCATGGAGACATGGGTTAAATTAAAAAATAAGATATTCCCAGGAGTTTCCCCCCTAACTCCAATAGTTTTACTGGAAAATTTTCCAGAAGACCTGAGAATTAAACTTAAATATAAAAAATTAGTGGAGGGGGAAACTGCTCTCTCCTGGAAGGAGTGGACACAAAACTCGAAGGGCAAGTTTAGTAAGTTAGAAGAACAAGGTGCCCTGAATTGGATTGAGAGACAACAGCTGTATAATTGGAGAAAGGATTGGTTAAGCAAAAATCCCAGATGTAGAGCACTGAATAAATATGAGGAATGGTTAAGTAAGCTCAAAAACCAAGAAATAATGGGGAAAGGATTAATTGGGAAAATATATAATGGACTAATTGGTGAAGAAATAGGGCTGAAGCTGTTAGAAAACGTATGGGAGGGAGACCTAGGGCCTCTGATAGATTTTGATTGGAAAAGGGTCCTGAAGTGGAGAGTGGCTAAGAACCTATCAATAAGATTAAAAGAAAATGTATACAAAGTTATATGGAGATGGTATACTACGCCAGTCAAACAACATCAGATGGATAGCAAGCAAAGTAACCTCTGCTGGAGATGTGGCAAACACAAAGGGACATATTTTCATCTATGGTGGGAATGCCCCCAAGTGAAGAATTTTTGGAAGAATATATTTACCGAAATAAACAACATTATGGGATCAAATATTACTCCGGATGCTAGGTTAGCATTATTAATGGACACCACGAAGTTGAATGTAGAAATAACTAAGAAAGAATTGGTGACTATCTTGCTCACAGTGGGTAGAATTATAATAGCAAAGAACTGGAAAATAATAACCAATCTAACACTGGATGCATGGTACAGGGAAGTTTGGAATGTAGCTTTAAACGATAAACTAACAATGGAAATGAGGGTATTCAGGGGGGAAATTAACAGGTCAGATTTTGAGACATACTGGTCGGTCTTTATTAAATATGTCTTAGAGAGCGAAAATGGAAAACAACAGAATTTGGTTGGTCAGGAATTTTGGAGATGACATTTGATTAATGGCTGATTTATAAATACATGGTGAAGGAAATTACACTTGTTCAGGCCTTGGTGGTGGGGTTATGTGTTTGTAAAATGTTCACTGTTTTGGGTTTTGTCTATTTTGTAAGTTGTTATTGTATTTAAATAAAATCTTTAAAAAAAAAAAAAAAAAAAAACACGTGGCGGGTAAAGGTTGTTATTTCTATGATTATTATGATTCCTATGAGACCCTTTTAGGGGGAATGGGAGAGGTGTCAGGTCCCAGAGGCAATGTATTGCATTATTGTTATTGTTATGATGGTGGTAAAATAAAAGGAAATAAAAAGTGAAAGAAGGAAGCAAACTGGGAGGGAAGAAAGGCAAAGGAAGAAAGGGGGAGGGAATGAAGGAAAGAGAGAAGGATGAAACCAAGTAGTGAAAGAAAGAAAGAGGTAGAGAAGGAAGAAAGGAGAGAAAGGGGGAGGAAAAGGGGGAAGGAATAGGTAGGGACCTCTCTTTCATAATAGTCCAGATATCTACCTCAACTTTGATAAGTTTTACTATAGGCCACAGCAACGCGTGGCAGGGCACAGCTAGTAGCTTTTAAAAAGCTTTTCTTAATCTGAATAAGTATATATGTACAGTATATATATGTATGGAATATGAGCAGTTTGACTATGGATTGGCCTTTAGACTATGACTCTGGATGACGTGATTCATTGAAATGTGTTTTTATTATTCTTATTATGTTTTAATGATTAACTTATGTTTTAACTGATGTGGTATGTTTTAAGGCACTGTGGATGTGCGATTGTAAGCTGCCTTGAGTCCCCCTCGGGGTAGAGAAAGGCAGGATATAAATAAGGCAAATAAATAAATAAATAAATTATTCAACTGATATTCTGGAAGAATAAGCAGATCACAACATCCAACTAAGACCATCAGTCTTATCTGGGTGTTTTGTTACAGTAACAGCAATAAATATGGCATGTTGTTGAATTATAAAAAAAATCAAATCATATTTTTAATTTCTCTTCAATAAAATATAAGTACCATGTCACCTAGAATTAATTGTAATAGCAGTCACTCTTAGAACACATACATATCCAGAACAACCAGGGGACAATCTATTTAGAATATGATACAGATAATATTGCCACTTGGAGTATTTTGAATTTACTCCCCCAATACATCACAATAAGCACCCTCCCTCATTAATTTTCCTGAAATCTCCAGATGGGAAACAAAATATTAATTTTGTTCAGCCTTAGGCATTGTTGACAGTTAAGGTACTCACTAAATCACTGATCTTCTATGCATTAATATTAGATTTCCCCTATCAAAAAAAGAAGGAAGACCCTTGGGTATAAGGTTCACTTTGTCATAAATATAATGAATTGTTTTTCAACATGATTAATTTGTCAAAAATGGCAAGTATATATATTGGGCAAGCAAGATTCCTGAGCAAACTAACCTACCTTATAGTCATGGTAATACTCACGGAATTATGCAAATTAATTGAGTCTTTCAATGTTGCATAAAATGCTACTAGGAGTACAAGGCATGGAACATTAGGCTGTTCAGTTGCATTTTCAAAGCGGGCATCTGCACAAGAGAGGCCTCGTGACGCAAGGTCCTTTAGACGCACAATCTATTTTCCTGCAAAGCTACAATCTCTATTTCCACCCTTTCAGAGGCAGGAAGGGCTGCTTTAAAAAAACAAAACAAAATAAAATCAAGTGCCAAGCAAACTGTGGTGATGTTTTATTTTTCCTACCTTTATCTTCAAGAGGGAAGAAAAATCCAACCTTTTGCATCTAAGAGGAACAGTATTAAAGCAGGAAAGGGTAAGTTAAAGAGCAATCCTGTGCAATAGGATTTACTTCTGAATAGATATGCACAGGATCCTGCTGCTACATTGTTAGCCAACGCAAGCTTACTCAGAAAGAAAGACCTACTGAGGTTTATGGGGTATACTCCCATGCAAAGGGGGTACATAGGATTGTACTGTCTTAATATTTACATTTTACATTGGGGGAGAAAGCCTGGATCCAAAGAAGAGACAACCTAAATATGTTCATACTGGAATAAGTCTAACTGAAAAACGATTGTGCTAAAACTTCCATGCCAGTGCTATCACATTTCTTGATTCCCTCCCATCTCTCTAACATGATTCTATGACACATGAAAAATCATTTCAGGGGTATTCCTCATAGCTTCTTTAACCAAATAGCTATTGCGTTATAATGCAGCTACATGTATGTGCTTTTACTAGTAAATTCCATGACCAGTAATGGAATTGACTATAAAATATAACATAAAAAAGAAATCCATTACTACCATTTTTGGAACAGTTTCCAGGGCCTTGGTTTTGGCGCCGGGAACCAGGGTTCTGATGTAGGACATTGATAAAACACTTGCAGCTGCTGACCCTGAAAGAAAATGGCCAGCGGTTTGGCAGGAAAATTGTGCGGGGTTTTGTGCTTGGTGGGAAATACATTTTCAAGTAAGGGGGAGTGTATATAAGGAGTGACCAACTGGCGCCAAGCAATCTCAGCTTTTTGCATGTCTATGTTTCCAGCAGTAAAGTTTCTCTTTGATACCAGAGCGTGGTCCTGCATTTTCATTGGGAGCAACCGCTGTGAGCTGACAATAATATATAGCATAAAAAAAATCCATTGCCACCATTTTTGGAACAGTGTTCCTTTCTCACTTTTCTTTTTAAGCATCTCACAAGCCATGAACACCACCATTTTTAGCGTGTCAAACCAATGACTATGCAGTTTGATTGTATTTTTAATGAAATGTTCTCTTCTAAATTTGTAATTTTAGCTTATGGTTAGCATATGTGAATTGTGACTCAGTAAGAAAACAATACCAGGTTTAATAATCACAGTCGTTACTATCATCCACAGCAAGTAAAGATAACATCTAATTATTATATAAAATAAACATATAATTGAAGACTGTTCAGAAGCTTAAAATGGTCCAATGGGCAGCAGACAGATTACTCACCGGAGCAGCATACAGGGAGCATACAACCCCCCTGCCACGTCAGCTCCACTGGCTGCCAATCTGCTACCAAGTACAATTCAAACGCTGCCTTTAGCGTTTGCCCTAAACGATTCCGGGCCAGCTTGCCTGTCTGAACATATCTCCCCCCTATGAAACACTTCAGAGATTAAGATCATCTAGGGAGGCCCTGCTCTTTGTCCCACCTCCTTCGCAGGCATGACTGGTGGGGACAAGACACAGGGCCTTTTCAGTGGTGGCCGCTCAGCTGTGCAACTCCCTCCCCAGGGACAGATCGTTCCCCTCCCTCCTGACTCAGAAAGAGAGTGAAAATGTGGCTTTGGAATCAAGCCTTCAGAGAAAAAAAATAGTGCAATAATGAATACCGAATATATGCAATAATTACTGGAATGACCCCGGATTACGCTTGTGGATCACATGATTTTTAATAGAGAATACAATTTTTAAAAATCTTTTAATGTGCGTTAACTCTTAATTTTAATTTGTTTATTTTAATTGTATGTTGTTTAAGGCATTGAATAATTGCCTATATGTAAAGCCATCCTGAGTCCCTTTTGGGGTTGAGAAAGGCAGGGTATAAATAGAGTAAATAAATTAATAAATGAAAAATTTCAGCAGGAGCTTTTTGCACAATTGGTAAAATGTTGGATTAAATTCCAACTTAGTAGCACAGACATTTCATGAGTAGTCTCATTGCTTCCAGTGGCTCCACCTATATTATAAAGTTAATTTTACTCTGAGCAAGTATCACAACTAAAAATGAACCACCCATTATCTTTTTTTAGAATATATATATAGGAATGTGACACAGTTTGGTTTTTCAATTCCATTACGAATTATTATTTTCATATATATATATATATATATATATATATATATATGCACACATACATACACACACACGTGCTCATACATACACACATACACCCACACACTGATATATTCAAATATTGGTAGTAACATGCTTTTTCAGAAACCTTTACAATCTAAAATGTCTATTTCATTCTGGGATCTGAATACTAATACTAATCTGAATACTAATGCTTCAGCTAACACCATTTTATAATAGTATAAATGTACTTTTACACAAAATGCTGTTGAATACATTTGTAAATATCTGCTAAATATTGCCACCTGCATGCTATAAATCCCCAATATCTTGCTTTGTAAGGAACTGGAATAATTTTCAGGATTTAGCTTGAGTCACCGAAATCCGTGTGCTCTAAAGGAAATGAAATCCAACACATATCTATTGTGTTCCTAGATACCACTGGAAACACAATAGAATGCATTCTCTTCCCCTGCTTGCACAGAAACGCTATTAGCCGCAGTGGCATAGTAACTACTGTACATATGTGCAAGAAGACAAGACTACAACCCTGTGATTAAATTTATGTACGCTCCAACCCTGTTTTGGCTGCCTATGTCAGGAAACCCATGGAGAGCAGCAGGAGAACAGGGCAGCAAGTGGCCTCTACACCCACTAAAATACTATGGGGACTACTTCTCTCTTCATGTGTGACAAGAGCTTCTGGCACGAAGATAATTTGGATGGCATAACCCATATCCTTTGGGTATATAAGGGCACAATCCAACTATGTACACTTAAGCTCTTTGTCATTTTTTTCAGTGAGAATGGCAGTGCAATTTTAAGCATGTTTACCCAGAAAGTATTCTTTCTCCCCACCCCCTTCATTTCTGTCCTAATCTTACACAGAACTCACGGTAAATGGAATTAATACAAACTTACAGTACTTAACTGCTAAGCCTCACTCAAGGCTATGGAATGATGGAAGCTGTAGTTTTATAAGGTCTTGCCTTCTCTGCCAAACTATATACCCCAGGATTTCACAGTACAGTAGAGTCTCACTTATCCAACATAAACGGGCCGGCAGAACATTGGATGAGTGAAAATGTTGGATAATAAGGAGGGATTAAGGAAAAGCCTGTGATTTTACAAATTAAACACCAAAACATCATGTTTTACAACAAATCAACAGAAAAAGCAGTTCAATACATGGTAACATTATATAGTAATTACTGTATTTACAAATTTAGCACCAAAACAAACAAGGGCTCTTTCTTTCTCCCACCCTGGACATTATTCTACTTCCCTCACCTGTGGATCCTGGTGGGAGGCAGACTGTGTTGGATAATACAGAATGTTGGATAGGCAAAGGTTGGATAAGTGAGATTCTACTGTATTGATTATTGAAGTGATGCCAAACTGCATTCATTCTGCAGTGTAGATACACACTCAGTATAACCTCTTTCTCAAACTCCCTGTTTGTGTATTTATTAGGTGGAGGTCAGAGAAGGACTAGTTCAAAGTTACCAAGCAATGTGCTTAGCTTATCAGGGATTTGAATCTGTGTTCCTGGCAAGTGTGATATATTTGCTGAACATCTGACTACATTACACAGAATGTTGATAAGATCTTTTCATGCCACACAATTATGCTTGGGTTAAATGGATGTGAATCAGTATTTCCTCTCTCTTTGTAAGTACTGTATCTGCATTTGTTCTGTTTGAAAAGTGGACAATGCAACTTTTAGACACTGCTTCGTGCCATGGCAGCTTGTATGGATTTATAGAACTGAGCTGTCCATCTGGAATCATGGAATTTGGTTTATGAGTTCTACTTTATAAAAAGGATTCGTGTCCAAGTGAAACTGTTTAGCACCAGGGTGCCAGAGAGAGGCTATAAATTGAGCACTCTGATTACGAACTGTAATTGTTTCAAATATAACCATGTAAACCATCTGGAATGTAAGTTCACAAAATAAAATGATTCACTGGTATCACATTCTTTCAACACATGTATAGTTTGTGTACATTCTGTAACACCAAAGACTTGTACTGAAAGGAAACTTAATTCAATACATAAATTTTAAACTAAGTTTCCCTGCAGTCCAAGTCTTTGGTATTAATCCCCTGATTTTGTAAAGAGTTAGAGTTATCTTTTTGCTTTAACAAAATATGTGTAAGCCCATTCCATATATTTAAAGTTTAATTTTCATATCAAGAAAGAAAGATATGAGCAGCCAGGCTTTCAAGCTGCAAAGCTATTCAATGTAATCAAGTTGACCAGTTACAACATTCCCACTTGCCTCAAGCAGACAAGAGTCCTTTCTCCCATCCGGAACATTTCACAGATATATAAACCCCACTTCCCTAGTTCCCAACAGACCTCACAACCTCTGAGGATACCTGCATAGATGTGGGTGAAACATCAGGAGAGAATGCTTCTGGAACACAGCCATACAGCCCAGAAAACTCACAGCAGCCCAATACAGAAAGACTTCAGTCATGACACAGTGCCATCTCTTATTGTCAATATTTTAGCTAGGAATCTCTGCATATGAAGGTCTTTTTTGGTGATTATTTTTATCTGGGAGAGAAAGTACATGCTGTGCTTGTTCTTGCTGTCTGCCTTATGGTAATAAGCAATGTTTATTTGACCAAGATGACACTGCACTACTCAATTATAACATAATTATTCCAATTTAACTGCCATGGTTCCCTCTTTTAGTATCCTTGCATTTTCAGTTCATGGAGGGGTATTCTCAACCAAAGAGCTTTAGCACCTAATTGTTGTTTCTGGTGTATAGTGACCCTAAGGTGCACTTATTGTGGGATTTCCTAAGTGTGAGAGCTGTTCAACAACGGAACTCTCTACACCAGAGTGTGGTGGAGGCTTCTTCTTTGGAGGTTATTAAACAGAGGCTGGATGGCCATATGTCGGGGGCGCTTTGAATGCGATTTTCCTGATTGTTGGCAGGGGGTTGGGCTGGGTGGCCCACAAAGTCTCTTCCAACTATATGATTCTATGATTTTGGCAGGACTGGAACATAAGGAGGTTGTCTTTGCCTTCCCCTGAGTATGAGACAGCGTGACTTGCCCAAGGTCACCCAGTGGGTTTCCATGGCCAACCAAGGATTTGACCCCTAATCTGAATGCTCATAGTCCAACACTCAAGTCTCTTCACCACTCTGGCTCTCTCATATTACGTTACCAAGAGTATCTTTTAAAGATAAAAGTAATACATGCTATTCCTTAACCTTTCTACCCACCAGTGTTCCTATTTGTTTTTGGATCAACTTTGGATGAGGCAGAGCCAAATGGGAAATGAGGACTTTGGAGAGTTGCAATGAAAAGTTGGCAGAGCTCTATCTCCCATCTATAGACTCTTCACTATAAGACATAAGTACATCCAGATTAGTTTTAGGAGGTGGCCATCAGGCCAATGTTTGCCTCACAATATCTACATTTCATTCTTGGCAAGTGCCAAGATGCAAAGATAACAAAGAAGAAATAACTTGCTGATGTTCCTGATTTTTCACTAAAAGGTTTTTCCTAACAGATCATTTTGGAATTGCTTAATAATAGATCTAGATATTTTATGCAGCTCAACTCCTCAGTGTTGAACTGAGTCCACAAATAGTAATGAAATGTGGTATGAAGTAAGTGGACTTAAGAGTTCCAACATAATATAATGGGATATATAAATAATCTCTATCATTTATTGAGTATTTTATATAAAACTTAAATGAGAACAGACCTCATCAAATAGAGGGATTTTTTTGTTTCAGGAGTGACCTGAGAAACTGCAAGTTGCTTCTGGTGTGAAAGAATTGGCTAACTGTCCAGGGGCCGCCCAGATTTTTTGCCCAGGGGACGCCTGAGTGTTTTGATGTTTTACCATCCTTGTGGGAGGCTTCTCTCATGTCCCTGCATGTGGCGTTTGAGCTGACAGAGGGAGCTCATCCACACTCTCCCTGGATTCAAACCTCCAACTTGTTGGTAAGAAGTCCTGCCAGCACAAGGGTTTAACCCATTGTGCCATGTATTCTTATATACATTGCCATCAGCACATGTTCCACTTTACAGTTAACAGGCAAATGCCAGGTCAGTGCTCTAGTGGGTTTGTAGTCCAGTTTTTTTCTCTCTACTTGCATGTCTAGTTGCATGCAAACAATGTAGGATTTAAATGCCTACTAAGACAATGAGCCCAGCTAACATATACTATATAAATAAGTATTTTAAAAAACCAGGGTTCTGAATTCTTTGGCCCTCTATCTGTCATCAGATTGCAATCCCCAGAATTTCTTAAAGTTGATTATGTTGGCTAAGACTGCTGGAAGCGGCAGTCAAATAACATATAACGGGTAAGCACTATATGTTACTGGTTCCCAAATTTTGATCCTCCAGGTGTTTTGGACTTCAACTCCAAGAAGCTTGAACTAGCTTGGCCAAAAACCAGAATTTCTAGGAGCTAAAGTACAAAACATTTAGAAGTCAGGGCACAATTATTCTCATTCTCACAATTTTCTACAATTTTCTACAATTATTTTCAATGCACCAATGTAAAAACTAAGAACAGATATCAATCAATCCATCACAGAAAAAAATATGCTGAAATTGCAATAGTTGTTAATTGGGAACACTTAATTTTTATGAACACTCAGGACTCTATCATACCAGCTATCTCACAGCAATTGTGTGTAATAGAAACATACCATTTTTAGACCATTCATTATAGAGACTACTGCATGAGGGTCATATTAAAAGCTTCCTAATTATGATTGGAAATCCTCCTGATTGTGTCATCACCTAGTTTTCAAGTGATTGTTAGATTATCCCTTTCTATACACAGGGGGCTCCCATTGACAAACCCCAGAAAGCAATTCTTTATAGTACTGCCAGTGGCGCAATAAGCCAAAAGTGCTTCTGCAGGGTGTTTGGGCAAATACATATTGTTGTGGACATGTTGTGTCACCATCTTACACTTCGCTTCCCCATTCCCAAGCTACAGGCCATTCAACTTCCATCAAACAGATGGAAAGGGTCTCTGGCTCCATAGTTATGACTTCCTTCTTTCATCCTGTCCACATCCTTTAAAAAAATAATCCTAGGTAACTGTGTTGTTTAAAGGCATCAAATAGTTGCCATATGTAAAGCCACCTTAAGTTCCCTTGAGGTAGAGAAAGGTGGGATATAAATAGAGTAAATAAATAAATATCATGAAGTCAAACCCACAGAAAACTTGGGCCTCTAAGGTCCATGTACAATTTTTCACACTGGTACATTAAACTTTGAAGTAAGCAAAGCTTCTCATTTGAAGTAAGAGTCCTGTTGTCTCCTACCAGAAGTGTGAAGGCCATGTTCTTTTCTAAAGTGGAATCAAATCAAAGGACGGAGTGAGATATATGGTCGTGTGCTAAAGAAAATATTATTAAAAATACAAACCTCTTCTGAGAGTACCTTTCAAAGGGAGTTCTCAATGTTTCTCATAACTTATTTATATATTCAAGAAATTAATCAGCAAAAGCTTCATGTCTAGCATCACCCTGAAGGGATTACATTCTTAGTTCTATTTAAATGCTTGCAATTTCTTGATCTACAAAATGACATCATTGCTAAACACCTAACATATGAAGGAGGCATGAGGACAACAAAGGAGGGAGGATATAAGTCTGAAAACATATTATTCACATTTTGAGTTGAAAATTATTTTGTAAAGCAATATTCTTGAGTTGAAAATTATTTCAGAGCAAAATACTTCCATGTATTACATTTCCATTGAAATGCTACTACAGAATGCAATGAAGAAATAAAATCATCCATCCATTATTCTCACTTCCTGGTAATCCAGTTTAAGGATTCACCTAACCAGTGGAGACTTGACCGGGAGCCTGGATCCATGAACCCACTACCAAATGTTGGAAAGAGATGCAAAAAACGTTTTACAGCCAAAAATATTTGCATCATTTCAAGATTTTGGGCTTATTTTGTAATGTTTTTATAATGTAAATTTCACAAGAGGCCAGGAAACTGCATGGGGCAGACACACAACTTAGCATGTTTATGGGATTCCATCTTCCTCTGCAGAATATGATGACGGAGTAAAAGCTTGATATTATGTACCATTTTGATAATGACTGCAGACCACAAAATGCCAAAAGGCAATGAAAGTGTGTCTCCTTTTGTTGCCATTTTGAGAACAATTACAGAATAAAATTGAGGCATTTGGAGGTAGTATAGGGAAATTTACAGTGGGGAACTTCATGGACCATAACATTGGGATCTAGGGCTGGTCCTTTCCCACCTCTGCTTTGTAACATCTCTTTTAGGTAGATAAGTTATTGAAATCCATTTTATGCATAAATGGGTTTATGGCCATTAAATTATGATTTCTCTGAGACAATAGTCTCATCTACAGATGAGTTCAAGAGTCATTGTTCAATGTCAAATGCCTTGCAATCTTCCACAAAGGAATCATAGCTCAGGAACAGTTTACTGACCTCATCAGGGTGGGAACTTTTTGGCAGAATATGACAGGTCCTTTATAGTTTTATGATGGAGCCTGACACCTGCCATTCCATGAGGTAGGAGTACTTCAGTTGAATTCAGTCATAAAACTATAGAGCAGTATTTCTCAATCTGGGGTCCCCAGATGTTTTTGGCCTACAACTCCCAGAAATCCCAGCCAGTTTACCAGCTGTTCGGATTTCTTGGAGCTGAAGGCCAAAAACATCTGGGGCCCCAGGTTGAGAACCAATGCTATAGAGGAACCAGTTTGTGCTGCTGCTATGGCAACTCAAGTCTTCCCGTGTTGCATTGGATTAATGTGGGGAAATTGGACAGTAGATGCTTACCCCCATGGAAGGAGATAGGAGGAAACCGGATGATGTGGGGCATGGGGCAACAGGTCCCGTCCCCCCCCCAGGCCAGGCACTGCGAGATTCACCACAATTAGGTTGTATGTGTTTTGCTTCCAGAAGAGTCCAAATTTAGTCCTAATCATCTCTATCCAATCAACAAGCTGGTTTTTTTTTTTTCATTTTAGTAAATGTGGTCAACAACTGCATTCCTTCAATAGCTCAAGGAGGAATCTGAGCCACAGCCTCTGTGTTATGTGGCAACAAAATAAATAGTGTGGCAAATTACTGAAGTCTATAAAGAAGGAATAAAACAGTTTGTAAGGAGGATTATAATTTTACATAGAACCTCTTCAAACTTGCCTATTTTCAGTGGCAGCAGTGGGAGTTTTTAACTTCAGCCACAGAGCCTAATGGCTTCCATCACACCTCAGACAACTACTTCTGGGACGGCTCTGGGGCTGAACTGCCACCACCACCAAAAATTGGCATTGGCAGACAAAAGCAGGCTCCATTAGGAAAGATAGGTCGAGCCACCAAAAACAGACTTCCCCTATGTGATGAAGCAGGGGGGAAGCCACAACGGAGTGGGGCGTAAGGTGACAGGTTCCCATACCCCCTGCCCGAGTGCCACCGAAACACTACCATTCTGGCAGCGAGTGTGACAAGGTCTAATGTCAATGGTAGCAGTTGAAATCTCAGAAAAAGGAGAAGTTTTCCAAAAACATATTTCTTTAAAAAGAAAAAAGCTGTCAAGAATATGCAAATGTTTAAAGTTACTTTTCCAAGAGGATTTCAATTTCGTACCCTCCAACTGGGAAGTCTGGGGCTAAGCAACGACACAGTATAGTTAAGATGACAGAGGTTATTAATGAGAAAAGCCTACAAGATAGGAGAATCTGCAGCAGTTTGCTTTTGTCTGAGCCTCTCCTACCGTTTACTTCTCTTCTTCCTAAATGAAAATTGCTTTTGCCCTTATATCTGTTCACAGCAATTGAAATAAACTGGGAACAAAAGAGAGAAACAGAAAGCAGAAAATGGGACAATCTGAAAGTGACTTAAAAAGTGGGGTGATAGACAATTAATTGGGATAGTTGGACAATATGCTGTTTGGGTGCTGAATTGTTTCCCCTTTCAATTTCCATTAATCCTAGTCAAGCATTCTGTACTAGTAAGAACCGAACAACTTAAGGCGCTAGTACTAATGTATGGAAATTGTCCCTTCATTCGTTCAGCAGGCCTCACATTATAGGACTTATATTAATGAATCATATGTACTTTCCTCTAAGAAGCAGTGTTTTATTTAAGCATACTGGATTAAATTTGGTTTAGCCAGCATGTCTCCAACAACCTTATCTCTGGGAGACTCACTTATTTTGACCATTAGCTTAAAAAAAGGTAAAATTGAGCCCTTCTTTCTTGTGAAAAATGACAGTTTCAACTTCTTAGAAAAAATGAACAGATATATCTAGGCACACAATATTTTCTCACACATTCATTCTAAAAATAACTAAAATCAGATGATGCCCCAGATTTCTTCATTGTATAAAAAGTGAACCTACAGAGATTTTTCTATATCTCTCTCTTCTATTTTGATGGGAAGAACCTGCATGCCTTCACATACCTTCCAGAATCCCAGTACTTCAGTGTTATCTGCTAGACACTTTGTTTAACAGTATTTACATCACGACTTGAGTGGGGACCAGGAGTTTGAACAGAGATATGCTGAAGTGTACCCCCCCCCCCCCCCACCAGCTGTTGTTTCAAAACCAATTTAGGCCATGATTAGACCCCATATTTGAGATTTGCATCCTCTTCCATCCCATACTGGATCACTCTCACTTTTGCCTGTCAGAGAAGAGCTGTCTGCAGCTCTGGCTATAGAGCAGCGTTTCTCAACCTGGTGGTTGGAACCCCTGGGGGAGTTGCAAGGGGGTGTCAGAGGGGTTACCAAAGATCATCAGGGTTCTGTATGGAAAGTTTGACCCAATTCTATTGGGGCTTTGACCTAAAAAAATTAACCAAAACAGTACACTTTTAGTTGGTATAGTCTTCCTCTTCTGTCATATGTAGAGGTTTTCTAAGAATAAAAACAATGCAGAGGGAATAAAAATTGATCTCAGCAACATCTTATAAGTCTGGAGACAGATGTCCTGGCAAGAAATCTGGTTGCGTCTACACAGTAGAATTAATGCAGTTTGACACCACTGTCATGGCTTATTGCTGTAGAATCATAGGAGTCATGGTTTATCAGGTTCTTTAGTTCCTTTACAGAAGTGTGCCTCACCAAACTACATATCTCAGGATTCCATAGTATTGTGCAATAGTAATTAAAGTGATGTTAAACTGCATTGACTGTACTGTGTAGATGAACTGTCACATTTCAAAACAAAGTCTCTGTAATTGCATTTACTCAGATTTGCCTATAGTTCCTCTTTCTCCATCATTTCTGTTCTTTCCCTTACTCATTGTGTTTAGAGGGACTGGCCTTTTGGTGTTGCGTGATAAGATCGCATGATCATGAGCATGGAGAAGAGCAGGCTGTGTGGTTCAGGTGATGCCTTATGGTCCATTGGACCCAAACATCCTACCATATGATCAGACTCTGTGTAGTTACATTTAAAACGACCAACAGACTTCATCTTCTTTATGTGAATCAAACTCCTGCTTCACGCTTGTGTAGCATAAAGCCTCAGGGTGACAAAACCATATATTTAACATATCCTCTCTCTGATGCCCACCAGGCCACCTATGAAAATAAGATACATCTCCTTTAGGTTTTCCTTATAAAACATTTACATGAAATATTGCTCATTTACAAGCTTGTATGATCATCCTTATTCATCATGCAATAAAATATTTATAAAATGCAAGAGCATGGTAAAGATTATAGCATCTTAATTTTAAAAGCTAAGCAATACATTGTGGCTTCCAGATGCAATGAATTCAGGGGGTGGGTGGAAACAAATGCTAGCAGAAGTGAAATTATACGTGCAATCTGTTTGTAGAATCACATCATATTTTTAAATATTCCAGCCACTTGCTTGTTTTCTAAATGAAAATAATATTTATTTAAAAACTGAAATGGGAGAAAAGTGGTACAGAAGTGAATAAATCTACATAACTTATTTACAAAGTTATTATGTTTTCTCCCTCATTCACTCTTTTTAAAAAAGTCAACATATTAAACATGCTATTTCAAATATCCCAAGCATTTCAGTTATAGAATAAATAGACCCACAGTGAAACTTGAAGGTCATTTTATTCCAGTCTGAAGTTGCTGTACCACATTCAAATCATTTATTTAGATTATATAAATACAGAAAGTTGATCCTAGATTCTTGACGGGAAAGTTGGAATGTTCTTCCTAACATGAACAGTATGTAAAATAGAGGCACAAACATCTACGTAAATATGTAAGGAGGGTTGGATAAAATATGTCATCAAGAGAATACGTTGGTGGAGGGGGAGAGCTCAAAGCTTATTTATTAGGCTTGTGCATTTCAACTGAACCTCAATCCGTTTCTGCTGGCTAGATACTGGTAGACACCATATCAGGTTTTGCACCTAAAAATGGGCAGGTAGCCAGATAGTCATTTTTGTATCGCAGCTGGAAAATATGGCTAGATCCGGCCCATTGGCAGCAATGGACGGGGCTCACTTGGCTGCTCTTCCCATCATTTTAGACAATGGCATCATTTCTCTTTATATCTTTCATTAAGACCCGGATTAAAAGCATCAGAGTTAAGATACCACTCTTTCTGTGATCCTTTTCCTTTGGGTCTGTAGATGAGAACTGGATTTAAAGAAAGGGCTTCAGATACCACTCTTTCTGCGATCCTTTCCCTTTGGTCTGTAGAGGGGACCTGGGTTAAAGCTGTTTCTACTCGAGAGGAGACAGGCGCTGCAGGCGCACACATGCTCTTTGCATGCATGCAGCTTTCCAACGCATTTTAAAGAGGCTTCCCACTTTCCAGGGAAGGAAGAGCGACGACCTGGAGCCAGGGGTGGCTCAACCCATTACGCAAAGTAAGCATTTGCAGTATAGTTGATTTTGCCCAGGGGT
The DNA here is from genome assembly GCF_037176765.1 of Anolis sagrei. Lineage (NCBI taxonomy): Eukaryota > Metazoa > Chordata > Lepidosauria > Squamata > Anolidae > Anolis > Anolis sagrei. The sequence goes on from NC_090023.1 coordinate 239,447,013, forward strand.
GCTATTGAGGCGCTCTTGGGGGGAAATAGACCTTGACATATGCGAGTTGTACTTACTGGGATGTATAGTTCACCTACAATCAAAGAGCATTCTGAACTCCACCAATGATGGAATTGAACCAAATATGGCACACAGAACTCCCACCATGAACAGAAAATATATATCAGTGATTGGTTGGGGGGGGGGGGAGGCACCAAAATACTGTTTGCTTACCGTTGAAAATTACCTAGGGCCGCCTCTGCCTGGAGCTCTCCTACCCTGGGCTTCCTTTAAAAGGGCCCTCTCTTTTCTCTTGATTTGCACTGCAGGCCCTGCCTGGGGTAGTGCCTTTTTCCCCCTCATGACTTTCTTCTTCGTTTAATGCTTCCTTAAAGCTATTTCTCCTTTCTGCTCTAGAGGAGAGGTAACTAAGTGGTAGTGGTTTTCTGAGAATTAGTCTTTTATTTTTGTTTGCTGGGATTACTTATTATTATTATTATTATTATTATTATTATTATTATTATCTTTTAGAAGTATTTTCTGAAGGAGAGGAGGGAAGGAGAAAAAGAAGCGGAAAGGGTGACTTTCCAAGCCCCCCATCCACACGTCCTCCACTTTCCCAACTCCCAGTCAGTTCCATTAATAAAAAATAATCAAGAAAATAGAAGAAAATCAAAAAGATTCAAGAGAGGTCAAGCCAAGGCAAGCCATTAAGCAAAGCCAAAAAATATATAGCTGAGAGTGAGTGGCGGCAAGGCAAGGCAATTGAACTGACGCACAAGGATGCAACTGAGAGTAATGAAGGCAGTTGTCCCATTAAACAGACTCAGATTGCATAAGACATCACAGCATTCTTCTATTCCAATAGGCTCAACAGGCAGGGCTCACAGGGAAGCCCTATGCGAGGACCACGTGGCAGCCTCTCTGTGCACCGCATGTTCCCGAAAAGAGGAGGAGGAACTGTGATCGGCTGGCACATCACTCCTTTATGGACAGGAATCCATGCCAGCTGGGCACTTGCCATTATGGCCCTTTGACCAAGCCAAAGAAGCTGGATTGGTTGAAGAAAAACGGCTAAAACAGATCAACACACAAGCCTATTATTTATGCTTCCTGGCATACTTTCATATAAGTCTAGAGTCATATTTGTCTGGGTGGATGAACTGGCAGTCATCCAAACACTGAAGGTGACTTCTTTCTAAAAGAAATCAAAATCAAATATGCCATACATCTCAATGAACAAATAAATAGTCAATGAAAATATCACAATCAGTTCAAGGAAATCTTAAACACTCTGCAGTAAGCCACCATTGATGGCATCTAGTGTGAGGAACAATACAGATCAATTGTAGCCATCTAGAAGCATCTTGTATTTTGTTGAAAACAAGGTATTAAATGAGATGCTTGAAATCTAACTATGAGATCCCAAGAGAATGTAGTAACAGAAGTAAAAGAAAAATGTATTTGTAAGTTTTCATACTATCCTATATTCCCACTTCAAAACAGAAACTGGACATGTAAGCATTAAAGCAAACTCATTTTCATTTAGAAGATAATTTGATGCTGTTAATTATTTTAGTTAACTTTTTAAAACTATTTTGATGTATTAATTGCTAGACATGCATAAGTAATATTCTCATTCTAAATTTTAATGGTGCTCCATGCAGTCATGCTGGCCACATGACCTTGGAGGTGTCTACGGACAACACCGGCTCTTCAGCTTAGAAATGGAGATGAGCTCCAACCCTTAGAGTTGGACACGACTGGACTTAATGTCAGGGGAAAATCTTTACCTTTACCTAAATTTTCAAAAAATAATTAGAACCACTGAAAATATTGTGAAACCCGCCAGTAATCCCAAAAGTAATGCATTAAAATAATGTATGCCTTTAATTGTTACCCAACTACATCATTGCCGTTTAGTGATTCAAATAACAATAACACAATGTAATTATTTCATTTTAATTAATTATTTTCAAACTAAGCCTAAGCATAATGCAAACCTGAACACTTGGTTAAAGCAATTCAAAACTGTTAAATAATCCCACACTGAATGATCAATATCAGTTCTAAAGGCCATTCTAAATAATATTGGATTATACTCATTTGAGAATATATATTTATTATGCTATAAAATCTTCCATAGTCCTTTAATATGGAGAATACAAATGTATACATATTTAAATGTAATCGATGGATGTCAGAAGCTGAAGCATCCAGATGATTAATGTTTAAAAAATCATATTTAAATAACTGAATAACTCTAAGTAATTTATTAGAGTCTAAATATATGAGGCATTTTAATGTTGCATTTCCCCCTTCTCTTCCATATGTTTTTTTCTGTTAGTAAACTAGAATGCTAATCGATTTGAGGGATGTTTCCATGAAGTGCACAAGACATAGAATCAAAACTACATGGATCAAAATACTTGCCTGAAGAGGATATGCGCACATGTGTTTACTTAGCTATACAATAGTCAGATCTACAGGAAAGAGGATCTGTCAGGAATAAATGAGATTTGGCTTGACCAACTTGGATTGGCTTTACCACCAACTGTAATACAGAACTAGGATTCGGTTACTTTGCCCAAAATTCTGCACATAGGAAACATACAGGATAGATTGAAACAGGAGGGGGAGCTCTCACTGCATTGGCAGAGATGGAGGGGGATGGGAGAAAGACTTCTGCCTCACAAATAGATAAATTGTGTTCCCTCTTCAAATATGTCCCAAACCCTTCCTCTGACCCTCGCATAGCACCAGTAAAATGGTGCGATCTGATTTAGATTCAAGATAGCATGGATATTATCATTACAATATGCGTCACATTAGATATGCCTCTATAATGAAGCATTTGGCTTTATCAAACCAGTTTGGCCTGAAAGCAACATGCAATATATGATGTATGAAATATTTTTCACACTGTGCAGTTGTCCTTTCATGCAATATATTCTCAGGGACTGGTTCGGTCAGGGATCGACTTCATAAACTCCCCATTATTTCAGTGCATCTTTTATTATCTTCTTTTATTGTCGTATGCATTGACTTGCTTTGTGAAGAGAACAATCTATCCAGCCAAGAAACAAGACCATTTTTGTCACTGTCCTCATGATTCTGAGATTTTAAAAAAACCAATAAGAACAGTTAATCTAATAAGGAAACTTATCTGATGATTTAATATTAACTGTTGAAAATCTATCCTGATATGATGTCAATGGAGTAAACAACTTATAGTCATCATTTTTCTAAAAAAATGAACACATTATTTTTTGCCAGTTACATGCTGGACATTTGAAGGATGCCACTTTCTTTTCTTTTTTTATGGAACATTTTGTTAGCTTGTGTACAGCTGGCAATAGCACATTGTATGTTTACAGCATTTATGTACACACAGCACAAGCCAACAAATAAATCATTTTACGCCACTTTATTTCTCTTTTTAAAATTATACTATCATCAAAACACCTTTTCTGTATAAAGAAGGAATCAGATTCAGTTTCAAGCATATGTTTACAAGACTCGGGTATGTAAAGAATGGTTTTGAAAACTCTGGAAATCTACTTACAATGAGAATAGATTATACTGGGCCAAGTGGGGCCAGTTTATGCTGCAAAATACCTTCATAGGAAGACATGCAGAACTTTGAACAACCTCCGGAATTTGATTAATTGTTTCACATCACAACACCATTATAACAATTTTGATTGCCATGGCTCAATACCACTGAATGATGGGATTCTCTGAGCCTTAGTACCACAGTTCAAGGGTAGAGAGGAGAATTCTAAGTACCAGACCTGGATTTCATAGGGTGATTGTCACACTGTTAAAGTGACATCAAAGAGCTATGGCTGTTTGGTACAGGTTGAAAATCCTTTATTCAAAAAGTGTGAATTTTTCGGGATTTTTGAATACTTGTATATACAGGCAGGCATGTAGCGGGGGGGGGGGGGGGCTTGAGGAGCTTCAGCCCCCCCAAATTCTCAAGGTGGTCCATGAGAAGGCCTTACTGGTACATTATTTAAACTGTTATGTTGACTCATATCATGATCTGACCACCATGCTCAATATGTCCCATAGGCATGGGGGTATTGGGATAACGATGCAAACGGTTTGCTAGGTTAAGATTCTCAGCCCCCCCCCCCCGAATCAAACTTAGCTCCCCCCTCCCCCGAATCAAAATCCTGGCTACGGGCCTGTATACAGGCCTACCAAGTCCATTTTAAACATGGATTTAAAATGTGTCTTGTGTTCACTATATTTTAATCTTTGTTCTGTGTATTTCAAAATACTGTATGTATTTATAGAAATATGTTTTAATATGTATTTTATATAATGATGCTTATGTGTTTTAGTTATGTTGTAATCTGCCTCTAGCCATGAGGAGCAGCAGCTAAGAAATAAATTTATTATTGTTATTATTATTATTATTATTATTATTATTATTATTATTTGAAACACAGCAAGATCACTCTGCTGGCTGTTGTATTGGATCACACTTCCTTAGACACTTCCCAAGTGTCTAAGATTGTGTGATGTATTGGTGAATAATGCGTGCAGATCCCAATAAGGTGGCCTTTTGCAGATGGCAGATGGTAATTTTGTTATTATCATTATTATTAGATACACAACAAGATTAGTACACAGCAAACAAGATCACTATGCTGGCTTTTGTATTAGATGATGATGATGATGATGATGATGATGATGATTATTATTATTATTATACATAATGAGATAGTAACTTAGTGATTAATCCCATCTAAACATGTTATTCATTTATGTTTCGTATTACCCAATACACATAGTTCAAAGGTAATTTTATACACATTAATAATTTTATAAATGAAACTAAGTTTGTGTAGATTAAAAGCAATTATGAGATGAGAACCGGAGGTTTGCAAGGTGCAACAAAAGATAAATCTTCCACACACAAAAAATAACAGTGCAAGTTGAGATGGAATACGTCAGATATTGAAATCCTGGAGAAGGGATCCTCAACCTGTTTAGCAATGTATTCATGTTACCAAGTGCTGTACAAACATTATCTTGTCCATGGAAAACACACACACAATGCATTTTCTTTCTTTTTTTCACCTTATTGTTTTGTATTAGATACTGAAAGAAGAGTCACTTAAATACCCTAAAGACACCTGATCCCATCACATCTTGGAAGTTAAGCAGGACCAGTCTTAGTTAGTATGTGTGTCAGGTGTTATGGGTTATATTTCAGGTTAAGGAACTGGAAAAACCACCTCTAAGTACCCCTTGCCCAAGAAAACTCTAGGAAATTCACGGGGATGCCAGAAGTCAACAAGCAGCTTTAAAACACATACACAAACACTCAAAGGGGGTAAAATTAGAGGGGGGATATGAAGAGGAGACCTTTATCACCTACCAATATGCCTAGTGAGAATTCAGTGGACACATTCCAGCCTTGGAACTCCTTCCAAGAGAGAATAGATTGATGCCCTCTTTGCTTCATTCCACAATCAGATGAGGACCTTTTTATTCAAGTGTGCCTTTGAAAACTTGCAGCTGTGCAGAATGCATTGTATATTCGTTAATTGGCAATTTAATGACATTTAAAACTTTTTACTCATGTTCGTGTTAACTGTTGTAGCTGTCTTGAATCAAGGATTGCAAGAAGGCAAGATGTAACCATGACATGGCCCTGAGGACATTTCACTGACATCTGACAAAAGAGCCCATCTTTCCAGATTTCTTTAATTGTGCTGTATTTTCCATTTCTCCCAATACTGTGAAGCACTAAAACATCTGACAATTATTGTCTGTCATTATTGGGAATTACTCCAAACTTAAATATTTCGATGAGTGGGCCTTTCCATGGATTTTGCTTGCATTCTCTCTGAAATGATGCCTGTTGACAAAGTTAGTCTAACTCTAGATAGAACTGGGTCTATTCGGTCATGGTACCTATGCAAGGTAATGGCTTCCCTGGGCAGCCTCATCATGTAAGAACCTCAGAAAAAATGGTGAGAAAGTTGTTTTGAGGAAGCTCTTTGTGAGATGATACTGGGTGATTTTTTTTTTTTGTCGTGTCAGGAGTGACTCCTGGTGTGAGAGAATTGACCGTCTGCAAGGACGTTGCCCAGGGGACGCCTGGATGATTTGATGTTTTTATCATCCTCGTGGGAGGCTTCTCTCATGTCCCCGCATGAGGAGTTGGAGTTGATAGAGGGAGCTCATCCGCCTCTCCCTGGATTCGAACCTGCGACCTGTCGGTGTTCAGTCTTGCCAGCACAGGGGTTTAACCCACTGCGCCACCGGGGGCTCCACTGGGAATTTGCCACTGGGTGAATTAAAACTCAGTGTAATAATAAATCCTCTCTGGGTTTTAGGATAAGCTTTAAAGGAGTTTTTTCAAGTGATGGACCCTATAACTTGAATAGGTCCAGCTTATGGATAGTTCCTTTCATGTTCAGTAGATTCACTGTTCCACTGATATCAGAACCTCCAACTGCCACAGTTCTTGTGAAAAAATTATTCACGTGTGCATTATCTGGCTAATTCATTTTTCCCATTTTTCCACAAGAAAAGTTGCAGCAACTAGCATTTCAGTCTAGCCATTGATATTGTTTCAATTTATCTTACAGTTTCTGATCTCTATGTAGAAATAGGAGAGGGCTCTTGGTGTCATTCCTTAGAGAAACTTATGGGGTAGAATTAAATGAAATTGTTCTGTTCTTGTCATCCTTTTTCCACTTTCTGGAACCCCAGTTTCAGACTATGCTGGTACACAGAACTAAGGGGGTGGGATTCAAATGATCATATTATTCTAATACTATTGCAAATTTAACAGATAGTGCCATACTATATTTTGAAACTTCATACACAACAATAGGAAAAAGAAACCATTGTGCAATGTAGGACACATAGACCCACAAATTGTGCCAGTGATGCAACAGCCATTGGGATCAGACTGTTATATCTCACAGATTTCAAAGAGCCATATTCAGGTCATTCATGTTTAAAGGAAATTGTCTGTGAAATAAGAAAGGTCAAATACTTCCAGCAGAGAGTTAGTAGCTATGCTTACTACTAAATGAGAAGTTTCATCCTGGGAACACGCTGTCTTCTTTTCTTTAACCCTTCCACCTGGAAATTATTTTTATTTTGTCATTTCTCTCCCTCAATTTTTTTAATATTTCTATTCATGACATCAGGGCTTGGGAAAGCTATTTTTAGACCTAGCTTCCAGAATCATACTCTTTTGTACTTTTTGATATACATAGACCAGATTATCTCAACTTGGTGCTCTCTAAATATTTTGACCTAAATTATGAATGGCCCCAACTGGTGTAGACCCATGATCAATTCTTGAATTAATTTCATTGATTGTATCGGTCAACTCAAGTAGAGACAAGCAACAGCAGTTGAATAGGGGGCCCTGGTGGTGCAATGGGTTAAACCCTTGTGTCAACAGGATGGCAGTTCATATCTGGGGAGTGGAGTGAGCTCCCATTTGTCAGCTCCAGCTTCCCATGTGGGGACATGAGAGAAGCCTTCCTCAGGATGGCAAAACATCTGGGCATCCCCTGTACAACATCCTTGCAGACAGTCAATTCTTTCACACCAGAAGTGACTTGCAGATTCTCAAGTCATTCCTGACACACACACACAAATCAAAATCTACTATAATGAATAACCATTCTGGCTAGGATGGATAGGTTCTGTAGTCCAAATCATCTAGAGTTCAGTATCATGAGGAAAGCTGAGAAAAACAGTCCTCTACAAATTAATGGAATCATTTGTATTCATAGTTCTTCCCTACCTCATCTAAACAAAGAATTTTTCTCTTTCCCATCCCTTCTTTGTGTCCATAATCAACTGATGGATTGGGATATCTAATAGACAATACACCATTTCTGTTCTACAATATGATCCATGTTTTGCAAGATTTGGGGGAGCAGAGATGCCTTCTCCTCTGGGTCACATCAACTTATACCCTAAACAGAATAGGATGTGTGCATGAACTGAAAAGAAACTACCATGAAACTAAACTTTTCTCCATGTGATGATTCATTAAACAAGAACAGCTTAAGAACAATTAAGATAATGATAGGGAAACTCCTTTCCTTGGTCACAGAAATGCTAACTAGAATGCCACACAGTGATTTTAAAAATGCAGAGAAAGAAAAAAAGCCTCAAATATGCTTATTCATCAGCCAGAAAATGTATGATTGTGTATTCTGTCACATAGCTTAAAAAGTGCAGGTTAAGCAAATTACCATAGGCAGTCCATTACTAATTCTGCCGATCACCTCAGTGAATGATCAAGTGTGAACCTTTCCGTGCTAGCTGCATTTCTTTCTAAATAACTCACTATTTAGCAGCCTAAAGGGACCTGCCACATCAGTAGCACCTTCTATGCACTGTTGAGTCCCAGCTTGAACACTCTAAACTCTTAGGCCTTTTGAAATGTTTAAAGCCAATCGCACATAAGCAGATTCTGCATTGCAGGGCTGGCTAGATCTACTTCAGCACAAAACAATATTTCAAGCTTTCTGATATACATGTGTCACCTCTCTGTGACAAATAGCTTGTATTAATTAGGCACTAGACTTGGTGAGATTGCTGTTATTAACTGAGAGAAGATAGCTTGAATTTAATTGTGTGTGACATCAAAGTCAAGTGACTGATATTTCAAGGATCATTTAAAATGTTTGATATTGGAGTCATTGTATTCGCATAAAGACTGTCTAAAAATATAAACGAGACTGATGAGAAAGAGACTGGAAACCATTCATACAATCTATCTTATGAAGTGTATCTGATGTAATTCTGCTGGTATTGTTGACCCAATGTCAGCAATATTTATTAATTTTGCTGCATAAAAAGGTAACTTTGTTGGAAAGCTTATATTTGTTAGTAATTTTTGACAATGTTGCATTACACTGCAGCTGTTCCAAAATCCCATTATTATTATTATTATTATTATTATTATTATTATTAAAATTGTGTCTAGATGGAGCGAGAGAAAGAAAAAAAACACCAACAATGGTTTCTGCTCTAAATGAACACAAATGGCTGGAAAACATAGACCAGGAGAAACAATATGCTCACTGTTTTGTCAAGCTCAGAACAGAAGAGAGAAATCCATTTAGGACTTATTCCGAAAAACTGAATATTTGAAAAAGGTAGCATTTATGTCAGAATATGAAATGGAATATGCACTCGAACATATGAAACATACAATGAAATCACATGACCAGAACATTAACCAGAAATATAAAAGAATGATTAGTCACTTTTGTGACACAATATGATTAATATGCAATGTGTCTAATACATTTTGCCTAGCATCAGTTAAAACAGGGAAGAAGGGGCCATTGATCAGGTATTAGGAACCAGGCAACAGAGGGGCACTCTCACCATAATGGAATAAAGTAATCATATTTTTTTCTAGCTCTGAAGCATTAATCACTTCAATCAGAAAATGAATCAAATGGAGCTAATTTTATATCAGTAGGACTGAATGTTAATAGCATACTTGTTTATTGTGTGATATTATTTTGGTTCTGAAATGTTATAATATGATTATTTCCATTATTCCGATTGTCTTATGTTACTATATATTATGGAATTAGGGTAAAAAAGAGGGAAGCAAAAAATGAGAGATGGATTTTCCTTTTAACTCATGTTCTAAGGTAAAAAAAAATACTCTTTTTGAATTGCAAGGTATCTTTTGATCTTTATGAGATTTTCAGTAAATCACAGGGCACTAAAATGCCCCATGTCTGAAGGAATGTTTATGTGTGCAATATCAAGTGTGTGAGACAACCAAGCAGCCAAAAACAATGGAATAAAAGTAAAATAGGGAATCAGATTCCTGCTCCTCTCACTAATAAAAAGACCATACATTCTTATGCCATACAACATTTCGAATTCCCCCAAATTGAGGAAACTTTTTGGTGACCAGAGTATGTCATTTCTGCTTTGTCACACCATAATTTGCCATATAAATGGTACATTACAATGAATGGGTTTTTTAAAATCAAATTGCTAAGACAGTCATATTCCAGCTGTTTACAGTTGAAAAATATTGTGTATCTATAAAACAAGTGACTGAACATAAAGACATTTTAAAAACAAATTTTAGATTACAGGATTGCTGCTTCAGCTGTATAGTTCTGTATAGATTCTAAAACAAAATGAATGTGAAAAATTAAAATCTCTCATCCTGGTTTATAAGGGTGAATTCACTTGAGCTTTAATAACATTATATTGTTGTTTAATTTTGTAATTGAGCTTTAATATTTAAATAGTTTGTACAGTCCAGAAGCCACAGGATTCCTATTCTTTCTGCAGTTGGAAGAAATAATTACAGTGAACCCTTGGTATCTACTGAGGATTGATTCCAAGACTCACCTTGGATACCAAAATCAATCTATATTCAAGTCCCTTTATGACATAGTAAAATAGTGTCCCTTATATGAAATGGCAGAATCAAAGTTTGCATTCTGGAAATTTAAAATAGTATTTTCAAGGTGTGAATATTTGAATCTATGGATACAGACTCCATGGATATAGGGGGCAACTGTACAGAAGTAGTTATTGGGACTAGGTGATCCTTTGCTCCCATTTTTGTCAAATATAGCCTTTTGTCCCTCATTCCAGCCCAATGAATGGGACAAATATTTCCCATTGTTAACATCCATGCAACAGGGAAAGGGGGAATTAACTGGGTAAATTCTTGAGAAAGAAACACAGCCTTTCCTTGCTTGTCTACAATAAGATGGAAGGGGTAGATTAGTTTTTGCTTAGGAGAGCAAAGAGTTGGAGGTGACTCATCTTTCATCTGCTGACAAAGGTAAGAACAAATCTGTGTGTGTGTGTGTGTCTGCCAGGTTAGAGATTATCTTTTCCCTACTAAGAAATAACAGATATCTCAATTAAGTAGTCAAGAGCAATGACAAAGAATCAAAGATTTTGACAAGCATAATTTTGCATATGATGAATTTACTGGACCAGAACAATAAAACATTTGGAAAATCAAAACCCACAGTATAAATGGGTAATCCAAAATTGGTGGAGGGGAGGCTTAGATATTAAAAATGTGTAGCTTCACATTGAACCCAAACTGATATTACTGCTGTGGAAATATAAACTGCTTCTTTCATATATGTGTCAATAACATCGTACTCTTCAAACTCATACCATTTTAAAATAAAAGCTTGAGTTGCGTACAGGGAAAAATGTGTATATAAAGTATAGAGAATAGCAAATTGCTGCATTCTCTGCAATTTTAAGTACACGTTAAGTACAATTCTTATTTTTGTTTACATCTAAGTAAGGAAAACATGAAATCAAAAACCATCATTTCTACAAATAAAAAACGAACTGATCTAGCAACCACAAGCTAAAATATTTTGATAACAGCATACTTTTCTATATATGATTTAACTCAATGTTGAAAATATTGAAATCTTTAATAGAATATTACCACAACCAATGAACCCCACTCATACCACATATAGTCCTCTCATGAAGATGGCAGAACCCAGCATGCACCAACATATATCTTGGGTCGGAATATGTGATATGTATAATGCATGCATAAGAATGATCGTTCTGCACTTCTGTAAACTGTCTGGCATGCAAATCCTTGTACTCTGCTTATCCTGGCATTTTGAAAATTGAGGGTCTTATTGTAGAGAAATATTTCACTAATTCTAAAAGGGGAAATATTTAGCTGAAGCTTTCTTCACCCAACCCCAATGCTTTCCAATGTATCCACTAGCAAAAAGTTGAAAAATGTGTTCTTGGTAAAATAAAACAAAAATAAACACACACATTTACACCTAATTTTTTATAACACCCCCCCCCCCCCGGGGGGGAGGGATTTCAAATCTCTGTTCAGACACTATCTTTTATCAGTTTCATATAAATTCTTCTTTCAAAATGTGTTTGATGTGACCAAAGGATTACCCATGAAAATGCTGGGCATATAGGACATTGGAAATGTCCTTCTTCTTAGCCATACCTTGTCAGCTCAAATCTGCAATGGCTCTACAGAAAGTGGAGTAGGATTATTTCATAGTTCTGCCAGGAAATTACTTAGATGGAAATTATCCACCCAAGTAGCAATGAGGCCCTAGCCCTCCTTAGTTTTGCAAATGAGATTATATCAAATACGTTCACAGTCTGATAGTAGTATTAGTATACATCAAAATATAGGGGTTTTTTTAAAAAAAAATCAACAAATGCATATTAGATAAGAAGTACGAAATTGTTGGGATTGGATCTACCGCAACCCCATATCAAATAATTCTAATTAACAGAACTGAAACTTTTAAAGTTGTTGTTGTGTGTGTGTTCCTTCAGGGCACCTGTTGACTAATGGTGACCTCATGAATTTAATAGGGACTTCTTAGGCAAAGAATAGACATGGTTTTGTCAGTTTGATTATTTGATATAGTATCTGGTATTCATTGCCAGCTGTCCATCAAAGTACTAACTAGAGATTACTCTGCTTAGCTTTCATGACCAGATGGGATCTGATGCTTTGACGACCTATATAATTGTTACATTTGGGTAATTATTTATTTGTAAATCAGTAGATTAATTGTAAATGAATTGTGTTATCTTGTTCCATCTATAGACATTTGCTTCTGCTCCATTATTGTTCATAGCAGTAAATGGACCTGTAAAATTATGGGTCAATGCTAAAAGGTATACCAATAAGTTTGAAAGTTCACCAAAGTATAAACTAATCTGTGGAACTACTGCACTTAAAAATACACCATCATGTACTTGTTAAAAGAAAGCCATTTAGCTATTACATTCATTACTATGTATGCTATTAAATGCATTTTTAACCAATACTGTCCCACATTCCATACATTATTAAACAAACAGTATAGCTAAGCTGAATAAACATCAACCATCAACAATATGAAATATTTCTTCTCATATATTATTACTAATACAAAAGCAAAAAGAAAGCAATTTGCCCCTGCCTGGTTGAGTTTGGCTCTCCCTCAAGGCACTCGGTGACCTGATCTGTGGCAAAAAAATAAAATAAAACTCCATCCATAAAAGCATTCTTTTAACACTAACCCCACTGAAATGAATATGACATGAAGCAAGGGAGCAATCTGGGGATCTCAGACCCCACTAGGACAAATAATTCCCAGTATCCAAAAGCTGTGCTCAGAAACAGCAAACTGTTTGGCCCATGCAACTGCTTTTATTGCTCTCTTGGTAGTGCTAAAGACGAAAAGTCATGTTTTATGTCAAGTCCACAGAGGTGCCCTGCCTATATAAGGATGTTCTTTGGGACAGCTCCTGTTCATTATAGTGGGAAGATAGTGCAGGATTAATTTCAATTGCCAACTTTCAACTTTTTCACTGTTGAAACAATTGCAGTGTTCCACACTAAATATATATATATATTTCACTTTTCTTTGCAATATCTAAAGATACATAGGCTTAACTTTAAAAATGCTCCCATCTAAAAAAGCTAAAGATTGTAGATTAGTCCTGAATTTGCAGGACATATTTAGGTTGACATATGATATCAACCTAAATATACCCATCAAATATGGTCAAAATTGTTTCAAAAATATGCATTTCTAGAGGAAAAACTACAGAAATTGGATGTTTGTTCAAACGATGCACGAAATATACCAGGTCCAAACCATAATACAGTCATTGATTTTGCCCTAACCCTAACAACACTATACCTGGAAACTCGGTGATCAAGCTTGTGGTTTTCTACAACGAAAGGAATAAGCAGTAATACATGCAATATGACTCATCTGATTTCTTGAAATTCTGCACTTGTAGACATATCTGTAAAGTCGAACTGGATTGGTATTGATGTATGAATTGTGTTTTTATGTTTTTTATGTTTTTTATGCTTTTAACTGTATACTGTTGATTGTTATATTATGTTGTAAACCGCGTTGAGTCGCCGGCTAGGCTGAGAAATGGCGGTATATAAATATAGCAAATAAATAAATAAATAAATAATTAGCAAATGATGATATTGCTTTAATAATCATGTAATGCATTGGTGACTGAAAAAGAGTAAGAATTTCTCCTTGTAGCAGTCTGTGTTGTGGTACTATTTTGGAGGCAAAAATATATTTCATTTAGTCAGATTTAGAAGACCTTGTGTTTCCTAACCTGAAATGACACAACTTTAAACAATACTGTACATCACATATAAAATATATCAGGAATATAGCTCTCTAATCAAGAATGTGGATTTGTATACAACACAGAGATAATCATTTTAAATTGTAGTACAGAATATGCTTAACTATGAATAGGTTTTTCAACAGTTTCAAGGGCTTAAACGGTTTATTTTAATGCCTTTAATAAGTAATTCTATTTTAATAATTTATGTTTTTTGCAATTTAATTGTATTGTATCAGTGTTAATATAAGGAACTTCTGAGTATCTTTTTAGGGGAGAAAAAGAGGGGCATATAAGTAAATAAATAAATAAATAAATAATTTAATGTTCTCTAAATCAAGCCTTTTTAAAGATCAGATAATGGTTAGCTGATAGATTTAGAATCTGGGAGTGCTCTAGAGAAAGATCTTTATTCCTTTAGAAAGATCTTAGTTCCTTTAGAACTCTGACAAAACTTATGGTTGTGTATCTCCAGGAAGTCGTAAGGATTAAACAAATCATCTGAGAATAGCAATAGTGCTACCAGTGATTATTGGTATGGGAACTCCATACTCAGAGGTATTGTGCCCCAAACCACTAGATGGAAACTATGGGGAAGGTCTTATCACCTTCACACCCCATTTTGGGTTAACTGGAGGTATCTTCTTGGTTCAAAGTGCCATAGAGCAGTCCAAGATCCAAACCTGCATGGCCTGACAGAGGCAAGGTGTTGTATCAAAAGGAATTCCTCCTCCAGCAGAGGGAGGACGTCAGAGAGTGGTCAACCCTCCTGTTTAAGGAGCTTCACTGGTTGCCATTTATTTTCCGGGCCCAATTCAAGGTGCAGGTTTTGACCTACAAAGCCCTGAACGGTTTGGGACCTGCCTACCTTCGCAACCACATTTCCATTTATGAACCCACACAATCTCTTCGGTCTTCCGGAGAGACTCTTCTCTCGCTCCCGCCTGCATCACAAGTGCGACTTGCGGGGATGCGAGAGAGAGCCTTCTCTGTGGTGGCCCCTTGCCTCTGGAACTCACTTCCCAAAGACATTAGGCAAGCCCCTACGCTGGCAATCTTCAGGAAGAATCTGAAAACTTGGTTATTCCAATGTGCCTTCAGTGATTGAACATAAGATACTCCCTGACCAAAAACCTTGCACTAAATGACCTCAGTAGCACTTTATTTATGGTTCATGCAATTATATCTTTCCTCATCCCCGGACAATATCCCGATGTTTGACATTGTCCTATCTCCCAGTGTTTTAAACTTTTATAATTTTATCCTGAATTTGGCCCTGCCCAATGAAATCTTTTGTGTTTTAATGTCTGATTTTACATTGTTGTGTTGCTATTATATTGTTTTGCATTTATATATTTTATTTTTTGGTTTAATTATGTTCTTGTATTATATTGTTGTGTAATATACTGATGGGCATGGCCTCATGTAAGCCGCACCGAGTCCCCTTGGGGGAGATGGAGCGGGGTATAAATAAAGTTTATTATTATCAGTGGAAGCTTCCCCCTGGTTGATCCATTCATCTCTTTATTTATATCTCACCTTTTCCCCCAAACTGGGACTTTAGGAGGCTTACAGAATAAATAGAGGTACAAATAAAACTAAATCCTGCTAAAAATATACAAAAATGTAAGGTTATATTAAATTAATATAAATTAATACAATTAAAGGGATGCAATGTGATATAGCGATTTGAATGAACAATAAATCTGGGAACCAGGGTTTGAATCCCTGCAAACCAACCGGGTGACCTTGGGCAGGTCACACCCTTTCAGCCTCAGAGAAAGACAAAGGCAAGGTATGAACAAATCTTGCCAAGAAAACCCCATATTATGTTTGCCTTAGGGTTACCATAAGTCAGGAGATTATTACAGCAGATCATAAGTTGTTCTGGAGGCCCCCTGGACACAAATAAAAACACAATTCAGCCCACAACATCATTCTAATCTTGTTTCAAACCATGCTTCAGGTTCTTTCAAGCTTGTCAATAATAAACATTCTTGGCTTCTGAACCCATTTTTATCCAGTTTTACAAATCACATTTTACTGTGCAATGAGAAAAATGCACCTTAGCCACTGATTTTGGGGATGTGGTATCCATTACAACACAAAACCTATCAGTGTCACTGTGGGCTAAAGATTCAGGCACCAGAAGGTGTTCACGACATTGCAACCCAGATCACAAGGAAGACACACACAAATCAACTGAAATGTGCCACTTTCCTATTGAAGGGGGCTGTTTTTATTTCATTTGGATAGTGAAGCAGCAAAAAGGTTCAAGAAATATCAAGAAGTAATGTTAAATTGTTAAATGTAAATCAGTGGAAACCAGCAATCTGGATGAAGCCTAAGACACAATGGAGCAAGCATTTGAGGTCATATGCTCACTCGCACAAATCATGGCATCGTGTAAATGACTTGAGCCACACACATTATTCTATTCTCCATGTTCCAATTCCATTAGAAACTCCACAGTTTGCGACAGACTATGGATATAAATATACAATGCTGCATTTACATTGTAGTTATAGCCCTGGTGTCTTGTAGGAAAAAGCAATTTAATATTAACTTGAATTACTGCAAGTCTTAGAATCAGTAATATATTGTGATGATAACTGGTAAATAGTATTAACACTATTAAGAAGTTATTAGTGGCTGTAACAACAGAAGCAGAGCAGTGATCGTATCCATATCAGTAATGAGCAATAATAAATTAATCAGTTTGAGGAACTATCCAAGAGTTCATTATGGTTTCCCAAGAACAAATATTTTAATATATTCCAAGATCTTCTAAAAGAGATCCTCCTGCTATCGCATTATAACTCCTTCATTTGATTAAAGCTTCATATCAACCATTGCACATTTCTACAGAATGGGTTCTAGAAAGAGGGTTGTGATGCCCTTGCCTCTCTTTTTTTAAGCATTTGAAAATAATGTGCAAAATGGCAACAACAATATTTGTGGTGGCACAATTTTTCCCATGTAAATGGGATACTTCAGGGTGGTCTTTGCAAAACAGAACCCTGTGTATGAGTTGCATTGATATGAGCAAGCTTTTGCACATCAGAAGGAACTTCACAGGGTTTGGGTAAAAAGGTTAAAGGGAAAGAGTACCCCCCTCTCCAGCAGTGACAACTGAATTTCTCATCGCAAGGAACTCACATATGGGAACAATATGACAGCTAGTCTCTTAAATGTGTGCTTTTCCTTTACCAGGGCAATTGATATGTTGTGTAAGGAACATCGCAGGGCAGGTGGCTGCTGTGAGCTGACCTTGTGGCTGAAGGTAAGTAGTGAGGCAGGAGGGCAAAGTTCAAGTGTGACTTTGTTAGTACCAAAGAAATACAGTTATTTTACAATAGCCCTGCACCCTGGAGTGTCTTACTTCCTCCATGAGTCTGAAAGGTTTTATTGTTAAGAAAGTATGCTGTGCTATGGCTGTTTTATTTAATGCAAAGGAAGGCACATGAAGTGCATAGAAAATGAAGCAGTTAAATACATACAAACATTCATTATGAAGGGAAAGCAATGTGCAGATTATCATGGCATTCTAACCATGCTTTTGTTATGTTGGCACATATTCATGGAACACAACACTATGTACAATTGGGACTAAGGAATTTATGCTGGGAATGTGAGAATGGGGACATCTTGACACAGGCAACAGAATGAAAAGTCTTAGTGTGCTTGAAGGTCAATATTTGTATTGTGGCATATGATTGTGTACCAAACCCCATTCTATTAGTTGTATGATGAAGCAACAATCGTAGTCAGATGCCCCACATCATAAGTGACTGTATGCTATGTGGAAATTAGTGATTTATCAGCATTTGTCAAAAAGATAATACTTTCAAAAAGCACAATATCAAAAGGAAATACCTTCTATTTAGCATCTTCGTTCTAATAATTTTCAGTTTCTATTGATCTGGCCAACTTCAGCTACTGGCAGGCATGTAGCCGGGGGGGGGGGGGAGGGGCTTGAGGGGCTTCAGTCCCCCCCCCCCAAATTCTCATGGTAGTCCACGAGAAGGCCTTACTGGTACATTATTTAAACTGTTATGTTTATTCATATCATGATTTGATCACCATGCTCAATATATCCCATATACATGGGGGTATTGGGGTAATGATACAAAAGGTTTGCTAGGGCAGACCCTCTTTCACTCAGACTCAGCCCCCCACCATCAAACTCAGCCCCCACCCCGCCAAATCAAAATCCTGGCTACGGGCCTAGTTGCTGGAATATACCAAGTATCATATCACAGTTTCTCGGGTTTATACCACATGTAAGAAATACAGGCACTCCCCAAGTTACAAACAGCCAACTTACAAATGACTCATAGTTAAGAACTTTTTAATGTGTCAGGAGGGACTTGAGAAGCTGCAAGTCACTTCTGGTGTAAGAGAATTGACCAGCTGCAAGGACATTGCCCAGGGGACACCCAGATGTTTTATCATCCTATGGGAGGCTTTGTTCATGTCTCCGCCTGAGAAGCTGGAGCTGACAGATGAGAGCTCACCCCACTCCCCAGATTCAAACTGCCAACCTTTTGGTCAGCAGTCCACCTGGTACAAGGGCTTAACCCATTGCCCCACTGGGGGCTCTAGTTAAATTAAGAACTGGGGTGAGACAACAGGAAGTGGGAGAAATCTAGGCCCCTTCCACATAGCTGTATAAAATTCACATTGAACTGGATTATATAGCAGTGTGGACTCCGATCCATCTATCCACAATAAACTAACCTGGCAAAGTCAACCAAGCCCAAGGGGACTGAATGAATGTCCACAAGTCACTCAAGTGTTTTGATCCATTGTTGTTTATGAGTAGCTGACTGTGCATTATTTAGCTGATGATATCCACAAGGAATGGGGCTGCATGTAGAGGCATTAACTGCTAGCTACTTTGTGCTCTTCTGAATGCATCAACTGGACATGGTTTGATTCATGATGACAAGATTGCCAGGTCTGGGGGAGGATGTCTGCTCTATGCCCCATTTCCATACTCATATATACACTTTTTCAAGAGCTGTGAGGTGGAAAAAATTAAGATTTTATATTCACATGCACAGAGCACCCATATACAGAAAGAGAGACATATATCCCTGGTTTAAATCATTTATTTTCTTATAGTTTCCTTATTTACTAAAGTCCACTTCAAAATTTCAGTAATGTGTGAATTGGCAATAATGTGTTAGCTGGAAAGGACATGAACTACAGCACATCTATAGGCTGAAGTAGAACATATACAGCCATAGATATAGCTACAGAGCTTTCTAGCTTTATAAGCGCAATAATATCCCTAAACATAAACTGAAGTGACAGTGTTCACTGGTTGACAAAAGAAAAAACAGGCTGTCATGAGCTGGAGTTTTTCCTTCCTCTTTTTAGCAAACTTTGGGTCCACTTGGGAGGAATACTTGGACAGTTTATGGACCTAACTTGAATGAACCTTATATCCTTGTAAAATAAATGTTTAGTGTTATTGGACTTCCGTTAACTCTTTGAGATATGAAATCGCCGTGTTCTCAGTGTGTTCAAAGGTGTCATATCTCTTTATAAAATTGTGTTATTACTCTCTGTATATCTCAAAATGGTTCACCTAGCTGAACAAATGCAATCTAATATAGTTTCAGGTTGCTATCTTTACTAAACAAACTCATTTGGGATAGGTTTCACCCAGGGTAATGAGATTTTCCATTTTAATTAAACACACATCAAATTATGTTGCAATAGCACAAGTATAACAGCACAAGTATATTTGGCTTTTCATCAGGATTGGTTTTATAGGAAGTTGTCACAAAAACTAATGAAGAACCTCTTACTGAAAAAATATACAAAGTATTACTGAAGATGGAAATAGAATCTGAACTGATAGAGGAATGTAAGATTAAATGGGCACAAAATCATAGAATTAGATAAATGGGAAAATGTGAACCATCGGCTTTAAAGAAAATTTTGTTCTATGACCTTTGAGAATTTTTTTTAATAAAATGATCAACAGGAGGTACCTGACTCCAGCAAAACTTGTCAAGATGTATAAGGGAAGAAACAACTGGTGGAAATGTAAAGAACACGAAGGAACTTACTTCCATGTGGTGGTCCTAAGAATTCTGTGGCAAGATACAAAAAACACTGCAAGAATTTTTAAAATCAAAAGTTACAATTAGAGCCTGAATTATTTTTATTGGAAATGTCAAATGAACAAACAAAATCACTAAACTACAAAGTATTGCACTATATCAGCGTTTCTCAACCTGGGGGTCAGAACCCCTGGGGGGTCATGAGGAGGTGTCAGACAGTTTGCCAAATACCATCAGAAAACACAGTATTTTCTGTTGGTCATGGAGGTTCTGCGTGGGAAGTTTGACCCAATTCTATAATTGGTGGGGTTCAGAATGCTCTTTGATTGTAAGTGAACTATAAATCCCAGCAATTACACATCCCAAATTTCAAGTCTATTTTCCCCAAACTCCACCATTGAGTATCCATGCCAAGTTTGGTCCAGATCTATCATTGTTTGACTCCACAGTGCTCTCTGGATGTAGGTGAACTACAATTCCAAAACTCAAGGTCAATGCCCACCAAAACCTTCCAGAATTTTCTGTTGGTCATGGGAGTTCTGCATGCCACGTTTGGTTCAATTCCATCATTGGTGGAGTTCAGAATGCCATTTGATTGTAGGTGAACTATAAATCCCTGCAACTACAACTCCCAAATGACAAAATAAATTCCCTCCCAACCCTACCAGTATTCAAATTTGGGCATATTGGGTATTTGCACCAAATTTGGTCCAGTAATGAAAATACCTCCTGCATATCAGATATTTGCATTACAATTCATAATAGCAGCAAAATTACAGTTATGAAGTAGCAACGAAAATAATTTTAATGCTGGGGGTCACCACAACATAAGTAACTGTATTAAGGGATCACAGCATTAGGAAGGTTGAGAACCACTGCACTATATGATAATAGCAGCACAGACATTATATGCACAACAATGGAAGAAGGCAGACTTCCCGTCAATAGAAGAATGGATTGCTAAAGTTTTTTAAAAAGCAGAAATTGACATATTAACAATGATAAAGAAAAAACGCAAAAATCTTTATCAAAGACTAGAAGCTATTCCTAAACTTTGTTTTAAAAAAAGAAAGAAAGAAAGAAAAGTTTTTATAGAAGGCTTCATAATTTAATTAGTTAGAATCTTTGTAGGAAATTTATAAATAATAACTACTAAGCCAGAAGGAAGAATAAAAAAACAGTGTAATAGAAGTGAAGAGCAGAACTGTATATGAATTTATTGTCGAAGGCTTTCATGGTCGGAATCCATGGGTTGTTGTAGGTTTTTCCGGGCTATATGGCCATGTTCTGGAGGCAATTTTTCTCCTGACGTTTCGCCTGCATCTATGGCAAGCATCCTCAGAGGCAATGAGGTAATCCTCATTACCTCTGAGGATGCTTGCCATAGATGCAGGCTAAACGTCAGGAGAAAAATTGCCTCCAGAACATGGCCATATAGCCCGGAAAAACCTACAACAACCCATGTATATGAATTTCTCCAACTCAAAGGACAGGAAGTCACCACAACAGGAGGAATGGGAGGAGGAAATAGCATAGTCAAATACAACTATTGCATAAATATTAGGTAGGATCGCACTGATCTGTGTATATACACATGTGTATAGTTTTACCTCATTGTTTTTTTATGGATATGAGATCTTTGTTAGAAGTTGTCATTTTGATTATTATTTGGCTTGTTAGAATGCTATTGTATTATGATCTTTTCTGGACTTTATATCCTTTGATAATTCAGTGCTGCCATAACTTTTTTTCTTATTTGCATATAGGTAAAACAGACTTTGTATTTCTTATATAAAGAGACGAATTACAGATGGAAACTGTTCTTCTAGGAAATCGATGGTAGACCAGCCCGATCTTCAGAGGAGCTGGGCACCCGCAACTCCCACTGAATTTCAAGTATTTGTGGGTGCTCAGCACTTCTCAGGATAAGGCACATTAGTAACCCTTGAAGAAAGAAAGAGAAGATACAGTGCTGAGCCTGCCAAAGGATAACATTCTGAAATTAAAGTAAACGTAATTGTATTTTGTTGTTGGGCCCATTTGTTGTTTAGTTCTTAACTAAAACATCTCATCCACTTATTCTAGTATAATGATTTATTAGTGCATATTAGGCTTGGGTAACTACGGAAAAATTTGGTTCTAAACTCATTTCGTTTTTTAAAAGAATTCTGAAATTTTTCTTTTAAAAAGTTCAAAATATACAAAATTTCGTAAAATTATGAAACAATTACGAAACAATTATGAAACAATTACGAATGGATTCGTTAATGGCAGACGCGATTGTGCAATATGCTAAAAAAACCCTCCAAATGGGACAGGGGGAACTTCTGAAGCTTCCCTCTCCCTCTGTTGTTGACTGTTGGTGTGATAATTTATTTTTTATCACTGATAAAACAAACAATCACCCTAAAACTTGCACCAGACATACGGAAATAATTACGAAACAATTTTGAAACAATTTCAAAACAATTACGAAACAATTACAAAATAAATTGAAAAAATTGTTTCGATTTTTAATTACTCCTGCATGGCTCAATATCGGATCGTAAGCTAATTTAAATACTAAGTAATAACGAATTACGAAATTAACGAACGAAACCGCCCAAGCCTAGTGCATATCCCTACAAAAACAAAAGGGAACCTTGTTCACATTGCTATGCTAGGAAGATTGTGTTTTTCAAATGTGCTTTTCAAATGCCTTCCTCAAAACTAAAGGATACTCATGCTCTTGGAATACCAGCAAAGCTTATTATTAGGACAGAAGTTTTCCTAGGCTTTGACCCACTCCATCAGATCTAACTTAATATGAAGAAGGAAAAGCAGGAGAGAAATTTAGAAATAAAATAGGAGGAACTATTTAATTTAAGGTAACATGGCATAACATTTCACTTGTTGGGAGGACAGGGTGGATGTATTTTCCTCATGATTCAGTACCTTCTGTGGCTTTATGCGACAAGAATCCTTTGGAAGCATTTGCTTTGTAAGCAGCTTTTCTGTGTTCAGTGCCAACGGCACATGGTGAACTGGATTATGTTGACTGATCAATGAGGTACCAGTTGATGGATTGTTTTGCCCTGTGGCAGGACTTTGAACTGCTTGGCTTGATATCTCCTTCCTAACTTGTTGCTATGTGATGAAGTAATACCAATTCTGCACCAAGAAACATTCGGCATACTTTCTGGGTTTTTTAAAAAAGAAATCTTCGCAAGGTCACAACAATGTTATGGAGAAATCTTAACTGAGTCACACAGAACAAATAATGCAAATATGGACACTAGTGATGAGTTAATGTCACTGCTTACCAAGGGGCAGATTTGTTTGGTGAAGGTTTAAACAAATACATCCACACCAACACAAGCTGATGATGTTATACCCTCCAATATAAAACAGATGAAAATGGGGCATGTGTGACCATGCAAAGTCAAAGTATGGTTAAGATGGCAAAAGCTATCAATAAGAAGAATACACAAGAAAGAATAGACAGCAAGAAAATAGTCTTTTATTTGACCCCATTGTTAAGAGCAGAGAAAGAAGCATACTACTAGCCCTGCCTGTCTGTACTCTTTCTTCAACTACCATTTTTATATTGGAATTTGCCTGATTTGCAGATCCAGCTTTGTACCCTAGGTACATCCAAATGTTGCCATAATTGACCAGCTGCTTTTCTAACTTTTGTGCTCTACTGTTCCATTAATGGTAATTAGAAGAATATTGTGACCAAATATTTATCTCACACTTTCTGACTGTGATTAACTTGTCTTTCTCATTTCCTTTCCTTTTCTCATAGGTACAGCAAAGATGAGTTGCAGAAACCAAAATAAGTTGTCATTTTGTAAAACTTAATGCTAGTGAATGGAAAACTAAAGTATTTAGATGTCATTGTTAAATACTTACACTGGTTACTTTGTATTCCTCTGTTGGAATCCTGTTAGTTACTTATATAAGTCCAGCTTATCCCTGCATATACACTGGAGGACTTCATCCCATGAGTGGCGTGAAAATGGGGGAAAGCAGAGGGAACCATTTTACCTCATCCCCTCTTTTCTTTTCCCATCTTCTGGGATAGCCAGCCATCCCATGTGCTTACTCCGCCTTTCCACGCCTTTCCCCTGCTTTTCTGCTGCTTTCTGCCATTTGAAGTTGGGTAATGTCTGACTCCTGAAGATGGCTGCTAGACTCCATTTTTGTGTGTGCCCTTACATCATGTGATGGCCTCTGTGGGATCTGCAGTGCATAAAAACAGAGCCTAGCAATCATCTGATGAGGTCCTTATTGTCATTTCAGAGGTCAGAATTCTCTACTGACCTCCATGAACTCTCTCACAAAACCCACCTTTTATTTGCTGCAACCCTCACCCAACATGGCCATTTACTGGTAAGTGAAGAGGTAGTGGAGAAGTGTCCAGCCATGTCCTTACAATGCCACCCTTCAAGAACCCTAAAGGAACCTCAAGGGGTCAGAGAAGATGCCTCTGCAATGTGTACTCGCTCAGCTACAGGAAGATAGCTGAATGTTTCTTCACCAGCACGCTGCTCTTTACCAGTCAGTAAACAGCCATATTGGGGTTGCGGCAAGAGTAAGCAAAAGATGAGTGAGAGAATGATAGCTAAGACTGATGACCTCACCACACTATGAAATTTCAGTGATCCAGTTGAGCCACGGAGCCCCACGCTGTCCATCACATGACATAGCCTCACTTCCAAAGACATTCCATGGCTCAACTGAAGCAGCAGCATCCTACAACACTGTGCCACCAACACGGGAGCCTCCCAGTGTTCTATTAGGAGCAACAGAGCTACCACGGGAGGAAGCCAGGCAGGCAACAGTTCTCCATGTGTGGAGAGGAAGCATCAGCTGCCAGAAAGGCAAGGCTTGGGGTGCCAGGATTGCCCCACTGCCCACTGATTTGCACAGAAGCTGGCAAATGGATCTGTAGGACCTCATCAATGTGATGAGGTTCATAGTGTAATTCTGTCTGGTGGAATGTTTCATTACATCTACATTACAACATAAGTGCTCTTTGACAGTGGAATATGCTTCCCTGGAGCCTCCTTTTCTGACAAGTTTTAAATAGATGCTGAATGGCCATCTGTCAGGAGTACTTTGATTGTGTTTTTTTCTATAGTAGGGGTTGGACCAGATGGTCTTCATGGTCCAACTGTATGATTCAATGATTCTATGAATTTTCTAATCCATAAATTTAACCTTGATTTCTATATAATTTTGTAAATTATGTCCTAACTATGGCTAATGGGTAGAACTATTATCATATCTAATATATTAAAAGCAATCTGGTAAATACTGTACAACTTCAACATACCAACAAAAAAAGTGAGGAGATTGTTTCATGCAGAAAACATCCAGGAAAACATGTTGAGTATTTGTGATTATTCATGCTCAAATAGAGCTGCCATGTCTTTTCATTCCCAACATATTTCAGTTGTATCAGTGAGAGCACTGCCTTCACTTTGTGGGTCATCAGCAAGGCACCATACAGTGACCACTGCAGCGATACGGAGCCACACTGTAGTCTTCTCTCTTAATCACAGTGATATCCCAAGCCAAGGTACATCAGTGCCATCATGCATTCACAACACAATATAATGACTTCGCACAAGACCACTGCCAAGAAGTATTTACAATACATCTCGAACACTTTAATGCCAGAGCCTATAAAATTTGTAAAATCATCCTGATATATTTTCAGACCTTTTTTTCTTCCTGATAAAAAGCATTGTTTCCTTTAATTCCAGGCTGGAATTCCAAAGTGAATCTCAACTTAAACTAAAGGGAAAATTTCATTCATTAATATCAAATGTTTAAGTAAATATAATATACATTATTTATTTATGTTAATTAATATAAATTAAATCTGGGAGAGGACAGAAAGAAATCGGTGACTAATTTGAAATTCACAGTCAGAAAACTCAGATTCACATTTCCTATTGTCCAGAAGTAATGGTAAATAAAGCCAGCATTGTATAGTGGTTTGAGTGTTAGAGTAGTACAAGAGATCGAATGTCCAATCCA
Source organism: Anolis sagrei (assembly GCF_037176765.1). NCBI lineage: Eukaryota > Metazoa > Chordata > Lepidosauria > Squamata > Anolidae > Anolis > Anolis sagrei. Next base: position 239,473,262 of record NC_090023.1, read on the forward strand.
GTGAAACCTACTGGATAATCCTGGGCAAGTCACAGTCTTTCTGCCTCAGTGTTGCATCCCAGAGCAGGAACACCTCTGTCCTTAAACATCACACCAGTACAGTAAAATCAGCAAGCAGTTTATTGAAGGATATATGTAAGCAAAGCAATAAAATAATCGAAACAGTATAGTCCAAAACAGTATTATCCAAAGAGTACAGATAGTCCATGAACTTCAGGGTACGAAGGTAAAAACACAAGATCCAAAGATGCAAAACCCAAAGGAACACAACAGCATGGAGATTCAATACCCAGAACAGGAACCTGGCAAAACTTGAAACATGAAACCAGAAATCCACTTGGAAACAAGACAATCATGAAACTCCAATGTTGATGAGACTGAGCTAAAATCCTTTCCTCATATCATATAAAGTTTTTCCTGTCCCACGAACCAAAAGGAAAGCATTTCGTTTGCCCTTACAACCAGATAAGAATTTCTTATCTCTCTTTTCCAGCAGACAGACTGACCTTCGCTGATCCTGAGAACTTTGCCTTAGCTTACAAAAGTCTTCATTTCTATCTTCAAACTCATTAAATTCTGCACCTGACAAATCATCCTCAAAAGACAGTTTCTCAGAGAAAGACTGCTGTGGGCCTCTCCCACGAATTTGATCATGGGAATCTGCAGGAGAAATATTCCATTCCTGAGACATCGTAGGTCTCTCAGCAAGGCATGGGCTTGACACAGGCCCAGAAATACCCTCATCCCCATTGACATCAGACACAGGTCTAGGAAAACCATCATCCCCATTGACATCAGGCATAATCACAAGCTGCACTACAACACACAGAGAAGGGTACAGGCAAACCCCCTCTGAACAAATCTTGGCAAAGCTCCATGGATGGTTCACCTTGAGGGCACCATATGCAAGACAGGACTTACAGCCTCATCAGATGGGTAGTTTTCCCCATCTTTGTGTGCTGCACCGAGTCCTCTGGAGCCGATCAAATGATGCAGGGTTGCTCCCCGAGATGGAACTTGAGTCCTTCCTTACATAAAGCATGTGCTCTATCATAGGATAATTCATCCCACTACCACCATAGCATCATAAATCACTGCAAAATTTAGTCTAAAAATCTGTGGGATCTGAGCCAGCAAAGATATATTCACATGGACCCAGTTTATTAATTTTCTGTGGTTGGAAATCAAAATAGGATGAAAACAATGACCAACATAAAAACAACCTACCCTGTAAACATGTGTTTCTTCATGTGTATGTGCATCTACTGAATGTCTGTGTATTTATGTATCTATATATCTCTCTATCTCAGCTCAGTAGATCCAATTCTCTACTCCCCATTTATTATTTTCAGTCAGGAAATGATTATCTAAACAATTACCTTAATAGCTGCATGCCATAGGATTGTCTGAACATGACATTTTGAGATGATCCATTCACTGCTGTATATAGCACAAGCTAATAAAAGGATTTCTTCTACCTTAAGATCAAGGATGGGGAAACATCTGGAAAGAATTATTCATGCACACATATAGTGATAGTCATGCTATAGCCATGCATATGTATTTTGCATTCTGACTGCCTTGAAACATTTCACACGCCTCTTTATTTTTTTACTTTTCCTCTTTTCCTCCCGCTTTCTGCCATATATTAGTGTAATGAGACTTGTTCCCAAAAAGGTGAGTATGGGACTGCAGTCCTGTATACCACCTCAAAATGCACCAAAAATGAATAGCACTTTAATCACCTTTCTTCACACACACTTATGTGTTTCATTAATTATGTGTCCAGAATAACATCATTCCTTCTGAAGCTTAACTATTCCTGTTTTCCCTGGGTGGCTCCTGACAGTAATGACAGAGCCTTAAAAGGATCCTACATGGTAGCTTATAGTCCTTCCATTGACATATATTGCAGAGAGAGCAGCAGCAGTATTTCATTAGTCTTTATATTTCTCAAGTCAAAATGCCCTTTCCCCCTTTCCCCTTTTCCATTTCTATCTTGGCTTATCTCCCTCAGGTTTGTGATTTAAGACCTGATTAGGCTTCATTCATTGTGCAAAATCATCATGCATTTAAAATTATGAGGTATCAGTTCCTTGCACCATATTTTTTAATCTATTTGCTTAGCGTAAATGCACCTTTCCATAAGAACCAATACTTATATGCAGATAACACATAGTATAAACTATTAGAGGGTTTAACGCATTTAAGTCTTTATATGTAAAACAGGGAAATAAGTGTAAAAACTAGCAAATATTTCAGTTCCACAGAGGAAATTATTTCTCACACACACATACATGCACACACACACTCATCAGCTGAAAGATACAAGGGAGAAATTTATCTTGTATATTATCTAATAGGTCTTCCAGAATGAAAGACCACAGGAGGTAAGGCTAACAAAATTAATATGCAAAGAATTTCAATACTACAGGCCTATAATTTTCTTGTAAATGGTTTCACTTTAAGGATGAAACAACATAGGATAATACCAATTTCTTTCTCCTTTTCTCTCTCCCCCTCCCCTTTTTTTCCTGCAGATAGATGGAGCTTTAAAAAAATTAACACATGACAGCAGGTGGGACGAAACTAGACAAGTGGATATTCAAAGTAGGGAGACTGCAAATTTGATTTGCTTAGCATTTTGCTGACTGATTTGAATTCATTGATATGTTAAAACAACGTGGGTAAGTATATTTAATTAAAGCAAGATTGACTATCATTCAGACATGGAGTAAACATTTAGTATACTTACAGAATCATTAAAATGTATGAAAAACAACACAGTCTTCAGACTATAATCCTAACCAAAAGAAGTTCATGATTATAAATTAGGTTTAGATTTTGCTATCATTATATGATATCACATCCCTGTTAAACTGAATCCATTTGTTATTATTCGGAATTACATGCCATCTTCCCACTTTCCCACCTACCTCTTCCGTAAAAAAAAAATGTTTACAACCAAAGATTTATAATGCACTTCCTAATAAAGGAATCTTAAACCATGTGGTTAATGGACAGTTAAGTCCATTTCTCCTGAGGTTTATGGAATATTTTTCGGTGTTTCTTGATTTGTTCTTCGCAGCTACTTTGTAATCAGACAGGAAGAGCTAGGCGTTGTTTGTCTTGTAGTAAAGAGCTCAATATGATTAGATTTCTAAAATATATTCCAGCACCCCAGGAAATAGTTCAGTGCAGTGCTAGTCCTATCAATTTAAAATAGGTTAGTGTCAGACAGCCTTTGAAACTAACAAATCAGTTCAGTATAATTTGAAATTTTAAAATCAGGACTTTGAAATGAGGGAGGGAAAAAAAGTCAAGTTGCACATCTCAGTCTGATTTTCTCATAATTTGACATTCAGATGTGTCTATAGCTGACCTGTTGTGGCATGAAGACAAATGACTTGAAACACTTTTGTTGCTAAAAGAGGCTTTTTATGTTGTAGAATTAATAATTAGAGAGTGTACAATTTCAAGGAGATGAATGGATTCAAAGGTGTCCTTCCACTCACAAAAAGTGCCTTTCTGTTCTGTTCCTGGACTAATTCTATGAGCCAAAGGGAACCTCTAAATCCAAAAATTATTTTCTGAAGGGATTTTTAAATATCTTTTTTATCAGGACTGTAATTGTTGGCATCTCCACATGCACAAAATAAACCAGATTTAGGTGTATATTTTCAAGTCTACTTGTTTGCATAAGATTCCAGACATCATCCTAACTTGTACAAGGTCTTCCTATAGAGACAGAACAATTGATCCCAATTTGTATGCGAGATTACAGCATCTTCTGGTGCTAACCCAAAATAATTGAATGACAGCAATTGCAGCTATAATATTGTTTCTACTTGGACTATTTCCTTTTACTGTAACTTTTGGTAAAGTTTTAAATTCCGTGTACCAAGCCCATAATAGCAAACAAGCATCCTTTCAAAATAGCTTTAATTGAAATAAAAGTTGCAGAAGTTTGGGCTTGCAGATCAGGGCCTAAAATCCAAATGCTGGCCCCAATTAGAGTTGATCCATTGACATATTAGGGTTTACATAAATTTTGACTTACCACTCTACACTTTATTTAATGGAAGTTGGGGCTAACAATTGGATTTAGCCCATGTAGATCTGCAGCACAGTATGCTATTTTCATATGAGGGTAGCAAAACTTGAGATGTTAGAATACGCAAATACCTAACTAGTGTGGTGAAGTGGTATGAGTGTTGGATTAGAATACTAAAAAGCCAGAGTTCAAGCCCCCACTTGGCTATGGAAAGCCATGGGGTGACTTTGGGTAAATCACACTTTCATCCTCAGAGTAAGTCAAATCCAAATGCCTATGAACAAATCTTGCCAAGGAAACCCGATTATAGATTCCCCTAAGGGCAGAGCCAGATTTACCATTGTGCTTTGGTGTGCTTAAGCACAGGGCTCCACTGGCCAGGGATAACCATCTTCCTGCCCCCCCTCCCCAAAAAAAAAACCAAATACAATTGATTTTGCTTGCATGGTGCAATTCTAAATGTAAAGGTGTTCTGTTTCAGAGTTATTCCAGACATAATGATAGAGCTGATAGTCAATGGGAGTGTGCTGCAAAGCAGGCAGTGCGGGCCTATTAGATCTACCTCCTTCTGGTCCCAAGTAAGGGGCCTCAGAACTTAACTAGAACAGGGCCTCATTTGTCCTAAATCTGGCTCCATAACTCGGAAACAATTGCATTATTGATCAGAAGTGCAATCCTCAAAACTCTTCCAGGATACCTTCTCTATCCCACCACCAACTAGCTAAGAATCCAAATAATTCAAAGCTCAATGAAGAAAGTGCTACAAGAGAATTTCCCCTATAGTATTCAGTTCAACATGAACAAATGTAAACTCGGTGAAGTGATTTCTTTCATGAGCTTAAGGCCCCTATGACACTAGTGTGGGGAGGGGGGCATGCACACAGAGAAAGGGGATCTGATTGATTTTAACCAGGGGGCATTGTGAAATTGTGATGTTTATGTTATTGTTTTTACACTTTAAGGATTTTCTATGGTTGCACCTTTGAGTGCTTTGTGAACCACCCCAAGTCCCTCTGGAAGACGGTGAAGAAGTACAGATAAAGTTTATTATTGTTTTGTTATTTTTATTGTTATTATTACTATTATTATCTGCCTTTGAGGTTGCTTGAAAAAAGTAGAGGCAAGAACCTCCTCCTCCCAGAGACCCCCATTTACTTTGACTGTCTTGGGCTCACTGGAAGAAGAGGAGGGAACCACGTTAAGCTTTCACCTTTCACATGATGGTGATGTAGGAAACCATAAGAGCTGCACAACCTGTATACAACAGTGGATAATGCCTATGTGCATCAAGCTGCAACCCCTATTTAGAGAAATATTCTGGATTTGTTAAAACTCTATTGTTATAAAAATAGAAAAATGTTGCTATAACTCAAACACAAAGAACAATGAGGAGCCTATTCCTTTAATCTCTCTGGGTTTCAGTCACATTCATTATAAAACCCAATGAAACATAATGTTCCCTACTAAAACAAATCCTAAAATTGAAAAGTGTTCTTCAAAACACCACGTCTTTCTGCTCAGACTACTATTGAAGAAGACAGCTTTCTTATAATTAATGTTACACTTTTTATAAATCACAGCCCTAAGAGACTTTGTACATTTTAAGCTCCTGTGGTTTGACTTTTGTGGGGAAGAGGGAGACTATCATTCTTCTCTCCTCCCTCTAAAGCCCTGAGATCTTCTGAGAGATTCACCTCCTCTGGCCCAGACTTAAAAATAGCTTTTTTGGTCTGTATAAGGTGTGCATCGGCAAGTGTAGCAACAATTAGTATATGTGTTTAACTGTTTATGAATGAATGGGTGGTCAAATGAAAGAGTGCAAGTGAGCATGCATTGTGAGATAAGTGGATAGGTGAATGAGGTATATCTAAATGATTATATGGGGTGTAAATGTACATCTGAGAGAGGGAGAGATAGGCTTGGCCAGTTAATCCAGGGCCAGCTCAGAGCAGAAGTGCTCCAGTTTCACACCAGAGACAACCACACAAATTGTCCTAACCCCTGAAGCAGTAATGGGTTAGAGTCCAAACAGTCCAGTTGAGCTGAAACCACATGAGCCCTGCTGCAAAATGCAGTGAAGAGGAGATGACAATGGCTAGTGTGCACAGTAAACCAGTTTGAATCAGACCTTATTCTGCTATTCATATTATGCCAAAACCATGGGGGTTTCAGGCAAATTCTGGCGCATAACCCAACTTTTATTAATGCAATACTCAGTGCCCACCAAAAATGTTAGAATATCATAGGGGGATTCCAGGATCTCCTACAGCCAGGATCTAATAAAGCGCTATTAGGCCCATGTAGATGAGCCCAGAGAGAAAGAATATGTTGTGCTTATCTCAATGACTAGAGTTTTTCTATGCACATGAGCAAATGTCCCATGTGTTTATGTGCATGATTAGAAATGTGTGTGAATGCAATCTGCCTGTGTGTGGTGTGAGATAGACTGGTGTTGGCATACATATGAAAATTAGGCAGCCCATCTTACCAAGCACAGCCACTGAAGATGGGTAGGCAAAGAAAAGGGACTACCATGGCACTGTTAGCTAAACTCACTCTCTCCCAGCATGTCCCATACTTGGGGAGGGTGAACGGAGCAGCAGCCGATAAGTTTGAACCTCATAGTTCACCCTGTCTCTGGTCAGGGCTGAGGAAATAAAAATGTCCTCTGGGGAACCCTCCTGGCAGTCAATGTAGTTTTCTCTAGCTGCAATTAGGAAGTGTAGTTGCTGAGATCACAGGGTGAAACCAGAGCATAAGCAAGTCATGTCAGGGAACTCTTTAGTGAAGAGGAGATGTGAATGGAATGTGGTCTTAAATTGGGGGCAGCTGTAAAGAAGGAAGGAGAATAGAGTAGGTGACAACTGAAGGTACTTTAAGCTAAGAAGGACCACAATGATTGCAGCTGCGATGGAGTTTGTGACAGGTTGATCTTTTGTAGTAGTTGGAATGAGCTCTCGTTCTGGGATTAGTATGATCAATGCCTTTATGGCATTAGTCACAAGAAATGACATCCCTTATGGGGGATTCTGTGGGTAAATCCATATGGTAGTGGGATGGATTGGATGTATCTGTGGCACCTTCTGGTGATAGGAAGTGAAGGGCAATCAGGCAGAATGTCTTGTAATCTTTCCCCATGGCAGTCTATGGGTTCTGGCTAAGTCTAGAGCACTGGGTTAATTGATCAACAGGCAGGCCAATTGATGCTTAGATCCAAGTCTCATGTTTGGTCAGCTAAACTTATTGTAAGCTATAACCAATAAAGCTGTGGTCTTTTATTATTCTAATGAACATACTGCATATATGTGGTTATTCTGAATGGAGAAATGCTGAGGAAAAATGCCAACAATGGCTCTTCCTATTCTGTACAATGGCTTTGTGTCCTGCTGTTTGTCTTGTTGCACTATAGTCCAGTAATGATAAAAGGAGACCTTCTTATAGATCATGTTTTAAATGTCCTTTTATCTTACCTTATGGTGAATTGTCCTATTGATTTTATGCTTGTTATATGTTGTTGATTGAGTTTTGGTTTATTTATGTAAAGGGTGAGAAAAGCAGTATATAAATGCTGTAAATAAATATAATTAATTAATTGCATTACTGGGGCTGTCTCCCCAGTACATCATTTAGCCCACTGCTATATCTTAAGTTTAGGAATGAAATTTCAGGGCCAGTGATTATTGTCTCCTGAGAACCATAAAAGTGACATACAGCATACTTTCTCAAGAAAATCTTAGCAGCAAAGAGAATTTGGAATAGGCCAGATAGGTCAAAATCAGCTCACTCAGAAGGATCTAAGCATTGTTGCTATTAGACTGCTTTGCATTGCTTTGCAGTTTATATCAATATCCAATGTTTGGTTGAAAGATAATCTGTTTCTGTTTTCTGTTCCAGTACCACAAAAGACAAAAACCAAACAGTGTGAGTTCACACTTGACATAGAAATGTATACATAGTTCCATAGTGATTATGCTGCTCTTAAATCAGACTGAGGGTAGTAGTATGGTGAGGTAGCAGTGCTCTGGCAGAGAAGATAAATATGTCAAATTACAACTCCCATGATTCCATAGTATTGAGCTATGCCAAGCTGCATTAGAATTAAGGTGCACATGCACCCCGAGAAGACTCTTGTTAGAGTGGAAAACTGAATGTTTGAACCCAAAGATGTTGGACATTAGTTACATGCACTTGTCTGAAAATTTTTGTTGTTGTTGTTGTTCATTTGTTCAGTCATCTCCGACTCTTCGTGACCTCATGGACCAATCCACGCCAGAGCTCCCTGTCAGCCGTCACCACCCCCAGCTCCTTCAAGGTCAGTCCAGTCACTTCAAGAATGCCATCCATCCATCTTGCCCTTGGTCGGCCCCTCTTCGTTTTACCTTCCACTTTCCCCAGCATCATTGTCTTCTCTAGGCTTTGCTCTCTCCTCATGATGTGGCCAAAGTACTTCAAATTTGTCTCTAGTATCCTTCCCTGCAATGAGCAGTCGGGCTTTATTTCCTGGAGGATAGACTGGTTGGATCTTCTCGCAGTCCAAGGCACTCTCAGAACTTTCCTCCAACACCACAGCTCAAAAGCATCTATCTTCCTTCGCTCAGCCTTCCCTAAGGTCCAGCTCTCACATCCGTAGGTTACTACAGGGAATACCATGGCTTTGACTAGGCGGATCTTTGTTGCCAGTGTGATGTCTCTACTCTTTACTATTTTATCGAGACTGGACATTGCTCTCCTCCCAAGAAGTAAGCGTCTTCTGATTTCCTGGCCACAGTCTGCATCTGCAGTAATCTTTGCACCTAGAAATACAAAGTCTGTCTGAAAAATGGACTCAGCCAAATTCACTTCCTGAAAATAATCAACTAAAACTTCAATTGATCAATTCAGCAAAGAAATTTATTAAAACATGTAATTGTTCATAAGTTTGAAAAAAGAAATTCTAGCATATATTTTCTTGTAAGCATGGACCTGATAGAGTCAGTATATGTGGCTTCATGCATGTTCTAACTAGCTTATTACCTATGTATAACCTTTCTTTTTCATGCTAAATGTGGAGTTTTTTCTTTAAAAATTCAGAAGCTACTCAAACCAACCAAGATATTTAAATACCAATTGCCTTAGTGATTATTAGTTCTAGGGGACTTTATATTTAATGCAGCTGCATAATTTAGGACTTTGATCTGCAGTCCATAATAACAATAGCAACAACAGGAATGCATTATTTATAAGTGTATAGTATTGCAAGTTCAAATTCATCCAGAAGACTAAAAAATCAAGCTCCATTTGTTCAAATACAAAAAAGCTTTTGCAGTGTAATCTCAGTAGGTTGATTGATGCATTACATAATGCAAAATGTTTTTTAAAAAAAATCTTTCTGCAGTCTACAAACATGTTAAACATTTGGGGTGGTTTGTTCTATTTCCGTATGCACTTCTAACGTACAATCTTCTATGGCATTTAATAAATTAATGGAAGCAATATGAAATTGAATTACTTGTTCTGTAATCAAATTAATTATATATTAACTTTTCCTAAGGCTATAAAATATTAATGTTGTACTGACAGCAGTTCTAACATTATGTTGCAGTTTTCAAAGAAAAGTGTGTTTCCCATAACAGCGTTTTCCAATCAGATGAGACATGCTTTAATTCTGCCTAAATTTAAATACCCTAAAGGCACCAGATCCTGTCTGATCTTGGAAGCTAAGCAGGGACAGTCCTGGTTAATACTTTAATGGAGACAACCAATGAATACCAGGCGCTGGAGGCTATATTTCAGAAGAAGGAACTGGATATTCCTCACCTAAGGAAACCCTATGAAGTTCATGGAGTCACCATAAGTCCACAGGGGATTTGAAAGCAAATGCAAACACATATAAATGTTTTTTAAAAACAAGATCAAAATTTGCAGTTGTATATACAAGTATTAGTAACTGCCAATTTACATGAACAGGAATTTTCTTTTGTCACCAGTAGTGATAATTTATGCCCCTGTTTTTTATCATATTCAAGCAGCTACCCTATGCATGTAACTGACACTGCAAGTAATACCTTCAATTGGCAATGTGATATACCTTCAGGTCAGCTATGACCTATGGTAACCCTATTAGTAGATATTTTTTTAGGAAGATTATTCAGAAGAGTTTTACCATTGCATTCTTTAAGGCTGAGAGAGTGCCTAGTCCGCAGCTGACTAGATAGGTCTCCCAGAGATCTAGTCCAGGGCTCAAAGTGCTATGCCATGCTGGCACTTTCAATAGTGACTCCCATTTCCACCATCATTATTCAAAAGGAGCAGTTATGATCATACAAAATGGCAGCCACCCTAAAGTCAAAAATTTAGATAAGCCTACCAGTAATGTTCTCATGAAGAAGATTTCAAGCAATTTGATAGGATCCTAAGATTGTCATTCATTTTAAGAAATCAGTGACACATTACTGGTTGTATGAGACAACTCCACCAAAACAAAGTTCTAAGGAGATATCAAACAAAAGATATGATCCACCCACCTCTTCATACAGCTCAAATTAAGCATCTTAGAATGCTTAGAGCCAGCATGGGGACAGAGCCCCACTGCAGCCATCAAACAACTGCTTCCCAGCAACACGGGAGGCCAGCAACACAGAGCCTCCTTGAGAGAGTAGCGCTTTCCCCATATGATGGGGAAAGTGTGGTGAGAGGGAGCTGTGTGTGGGGTGACAGATTTTCCTCCCTGAAGGCCAGGTGAAGTGGGTCACTTTGTGTTGCCTTCATGATAAGATCACATCTGTGTTTCTTGAGCTTCCAAACTCAAGCATTGGCTTCCTTATTTATTTCATTTCTCTCATTTATTTTAAGATCACCTTTTCTATTAATTCACTATTCATTGTATCATATTCACTCCCACATTATTGCCCTACTTTCCAAAAGTGACAGAGACTATTAAGATTGGTAAAATTCACTCAACATAGGCATAGACATAGACATAGGCAGTGCACAATACATTAGATGTGAGCCATAAAATACTAACACATACACAGTACAACCCTGTTATTTACTAGACCAGTCCCCTGATTTTGCTTAACCTTGTCAGAAGAAATATGTTGACTCTAGGCATTTTCTAGGTCCACTAGCATGAATATGCTTCCACTGCAAGTTGACCATAGAATTTCATTGGAGGACTAGAAATGTCAGAGAGTTGCTCTCTTTATGCATTTTCTAGGTCTTCCCATGTGATTCACCATAAATATTCATTTCAGTGGGGTTGGCTGATATGTGTGGTTTCGAGTTTCCACCAAAAGTCCAGAAATGTATCCCACACAGATATGGGGTCATACTATATTGCTCATTTGTATACTCACTCATAATAATAATAATAATAATAATAATAATAATAATAATGTTTATTTTTAACCTGCCCTCCCTCCCCAAGGGTACTGAGGGCAGCTTTCAAACATAAAATATAAAATTAGCAAACATTCATCATTGTCCATCGTTTTTAAGAAAGTGGAACTTACCTTACTGGGGGAATGTTACACTAAAGAAATAAGGAATGACAATGATTCTCTCAATATAGGTTGCTGCTATAATAATGGCTAACAGCAAAGTTTTATAATGACATGGGAATCGCATATCCCTCCAGATGTTGTTGGGTTGCAAATACCAGCAGCTCTAGGTAGTACAGTAGTTAGTGGTGACGAATGGTGGAAGTCCAACAATTTGATGGATATGCGATTCTCTGATTTTAACCTATTTTTATTTTAAATTACTGTTTCTGCTACAATATGCTCTGAATCAAACTTTAATCAGAAGATAAGCGAAGTGGAAAAAGTGCTTCATTTGGGCCCCAAATCTGGTTTTATTGCTTTCCAGATTTTCTGAAAGTTTTTTCTTCCTGCATACCTGAATGAATTAACTCTGGGTTGCTGTAAGTTTTTTGGGCTGTATGGCCATGTTCCAGAAACATTCCACAGATATATAAACCCCATTTTCCTAGTTTCCAACAGACCTCACAACCTCTGAGGATGCCTGCCATTGATGCAGATGAAACATCCGGAGAGAATGCTTCTGGAACATGGCCATACAGCCCGAAAAACTTACAGCAACCAGTGATTCTGGCCATGAAAGCCTTCAACAACACATTGAATTAACTCTCCTGGAAACCTGTTGGAGCAGCAGTTCATCTTTTTGAAAGGTTACCACTGTTTTGTCTCTTCACATGGTTTAACATCCAAGAATGCCAATTTTTCAGAACCTGAAATAAACTTCTGATGACTTTGGAGGGAATTTGTCTGCTGGCATGTTCAGCATGTGCCCCCCAGATACCCTCAAGGGCAAACAATCTGCCCCTGGATTTGCCAGAATTGTTTACGTTTGTTCTACATAAATGTGTGTGAATACATACATCTTTTTTTACCTATAATTTCCCAGTCTGAGGGTTTCCATGATTTGGGAGATACAGACATGAGGAAAACCTTCAAGCAAACCATCCCATTCCTAGATTGTACTATGACAGCATGGGATTTCTGCAAGACATGATCTCTGTGCCTGATACTTTGGATCCAAACCACCATCTATCAAATGCTGATACAATCTGGAACACTAAACAAACAATAGATGTCTGCATCCAAAATATTTATTACTTTATTTCAGACAAAAAAAACCCCCATCTGGACACCCCAACAAGCCAGACACATAAAGAATCCTGGTTTCTCATTAATAAACCTACTGGCTGATTGTGCCCAGTCCAAGTGGACCATGTGTTGTCTTCCTACACTATTCTATGATAGTTTTGTCTTCCACCTCTCAAAACCATCACTTTTTTTGTTCAGTGCATTTTTTCAGCTTCTGGCTCCTTATTTTTACTCATTACATATTCTGTCTCCACCTTATACATGCCTCTTCCCATCCAACTATAAAATCTAGCCGCTCAGTTGCAGAAGATACTGTTCTTTCAGCAGCCCCTTCTGCTTTATGAAATAAAAGCACTTCATCCAGTGTCTACCAAAACCTTCATTGTCAGTACATCACAGTACATTAATATGTGTACATAGGTTTTAAAAAAATAAAACTTTTTAATGTGGCTGACTTTAATATGACTTCTATCCAAACAATAACAACACATGTCTCCTCTTTTTAATGGTGCTCAGTATTATACAGAACTTTGAGAACTACTGGTAAACATCACAACATTACCAAGAAAAACCAAGTACCTTAGGGCTCATATGAAGCACTAGATAAACCCAAAATCCAAATTATTGTAAAACTGTTGAAGACCATGGAAAAAAGAAGGGGAGGCATATGTGGATCAGCAGATGAGAATATTTTTCTACCGAAAGAGGACATCTGGCACATAAAAATATTGTTTCCTTTGTCAAAAGAAGTACTTTGGTTGTTGAGCATAAACTAATAGCTGTGGGATATACTGCTGCAGAATGTTTATAAAAGCCATTTTAAATAAGTGTGATATAAATCCACATTCCCCCTGAATCCATAGCATTCCTGTGTTGTCAGTATTTCAGTTATTACAGTGTAATTTTCTTCAGGGAAAACTACTGCAAACTTGTTTACCTTGCAATTGATTTTATTTGCCAAATGATATACCAAATTGTCCCATGGGCTTACTGAATATATGGGTGCTAACAATGAAAAACGTGCATAGTTTTAATACCAACTTTGTAAATTGCCTTAATAATAGCTTGCACAATGTAATAGTATTTTCAACCAGTACTTTTAATTTCTCACTCATAAAGCCTTGTCATTGAACCCCAAGGGTGTAGCTATAAAAGTAAGATTTAATTTTATATATAATGTGGCCTAAATTAGCTCTTAAGCAATAGGAGAAACATCCAGCTTCACTAGATAAGACTGAAATTATTATAACTTCATGAAAATTCCTATAGTAAAATTAATCATTATTTCTGCTGTAACATAATTTGACATAAAAATGTGACTAATATAGATCTAATCAGAGCACATATTTTAAATGACTTTTTATTGAATTACAATAGCCCTGAGGAAGTTATACAACAGTATGCTATAAAGATGTTTTGAATGCACTTCTGGATCTCCTTCCCATGTCTTTGTTTCTGTTCCACTATGAATTTTTAACAAGAGCTCATTCTCTCAAAAATTCCTTATCACTTACACACATGTCTCTTTGAACTAAGCAGTGATCATTTTCAACAAGCATGTCTTGTTACAATGAACAAAGTAACGTAAGAGCTTCAGGTGGCCATATTTTAAAGAAGAAAACCTCTGACCCCTTTTGTAGTGTTATCATGAGGAATCATGAACTCAGACTTTCTAAAAAAAAACTTGCAAAAGGCACCAAATATGATCTCATGCATGTTGTTCTGCCCATCTATGGTCCTCACATGCATACATGTTATAAATACCACAGAGAAAGCAAACTCATTTGAGACTGTTGGTATGAGGGAAAGAAAGCTTTAATCCTTTCTCCTTATCAAGATCCAAAGTACAGATTTCAATTTGGATTGGGATCGCATGAGAATCAAAAAGTTCAAAAGGTCTCCACCAGCTGCACCATGATATAATTACCAATTCAGTCTAAATTTTCTTCAGACTCAGAGCTCACCGTTATTTTTTAAAATCTATCTATCTATCTATACACATAATAAAAATGAAAAATGTGTATGTCTGTATGTGGTGGAGGTGTCCATTTATACAGCCTCCTGCCTTCGCAAACAGGCTATAGTTCCAAGTGCTGAAAAGCCTCCAAAGGCACTCCCTTCAACTGACATTGCAGGTTATAGTGAGCACCATGACATGTAGCCCAAATGTTGGCAATGTTCTCCCCAAGCACTATGGCCCACCATCCAAGGAATACTTTTATTCCAGGACAATTTCATCCTAGATTTAACATGTTTCCTCCACCACAGAAAGGCATCCCAGGCATCCTTGTGTGGAATTTGCATGACCTCGCCCACTGCCTCTCCCTTAACCCTTTCCTACCCTTTCCTATGGCACACAGCAAACACAGGAGAAATGGTCAGCAACCAAACAGACTGGAGAGGTTTTGGTGATTGAAGCCAACTATAAATACTGACAGGATTTGGGGGTGACTGCCCTTGGCATATGGGAGTGGTAGTTCACCCTTATTCAGGGAACATCGAACCCAGCTGACAACAGATCTGGACCAAACTTGGTGCACACACCCAACATGGCCAACTATACATATAGGCCCGGTTTGGGGAGGATTGCCCCACGACTCTGGGAATTGTAGATCACCCATATCATTATGTATTTTCTAATGGGATCATTCATTTAAAAAGAAACCAAAGACTGGCTTTTCTTTAAAAAAAGGTGTTACTAATTAATAAAATGATATTACCTAACACCCCAAAACAAATTCAAATAACCCAGGCACTGCTGGGTACCCAAGCTAGTATAAAATATAATATACCACTTCAAAATGCACTTTGCATTCCATCTGCAGAAAAAACTTCCAGATTTCTCACTGGTACTGGCAGACCTGGACTATTATTAAATAAGCCCTATATCAAGTTTGCAATGGATTCAGAATTAGGCCACATACATCACCAGGGCTAATTGAGACTCCATCCATCTGGGATCCTGATTAAATTATTTTGGACACCTACAACATACCCAGAAATTAGTCCAGTTTAACAGATTTCTTAATGATGTAGATGTGGATTATCTATCCACTTAACTAGTCAGAAATTAGTATAGTTCCACAGATTTTTAAATGATGTATATTTGGGTTATCTATCCACTTAAAATGGACTGCCAAACAAGGTTTCTTCAAACCTTGTTTGGTAATCCAGATAGTAAACCGATTTGTTTTACAAATTGACTCCATATTTTATTCATTTACAAGAATATCTGCTCATTTGTACAGGCTTTCCAGTGAGCAGAAGATACTGAAACACAAATTGTCTCACCAGCCCTAGAAACTCCTTTTCAGAGTCAAGTGGTTACACAGACATCAAAATCCTTTTAATTCTGGTGTCTTACATTTTTATGCGAAACAAAATTAGAGGCAGAAATGTTGGAAGTCACTATGTGGATTCTGGATAGAATCATGTGTGTACTCTCTTTAACTATGCTAACTTTCTATAAATGTTTTTCATACCAAAAGAAACTACTTTTCAACACGAGAAGATAAGCAACACTGCACCAATACGTATCAATACAATGAGTTGCACACACTGGACTAGACTCAGACTAGATCTTGGAAAAGTTACTCCAGGTTAACTTATAGAGTCCCCCAGCAGGGATGACTACTCTAATAGCACAAACTTAAGAGCACTTAAAAATGTAACACACGTCTAATAATGATTTCAGTTGCATAGCAGTTTATGGTTTATGGTTGCACACAGCAAGAGACACAGAAGATGCTACTGATGAACCTTTGATGTAGTCTTGATTGACTACATCAAAGGAAATAGATTGGAAAATATTTTAATATATTATTTATTGTCTTATGTCTGTTATAACAGGTTGCATTTTTATTTAATTTTAGTTGTTAAGTCATAATTTGTTTTTATATGTTGGGTTGCCAAATTTTGTTACTTATGGGTGTATTGTTGTTGTGTTCAGGCATTGATTGTTTGCCTTTTATGTTTGGAATCTATCCTGAATCTCTCCAGGGAGATAGGATGGAATATAAATAAAGTATTATTATTATTATTATTATTATTATTATTATTTATTACATTTCATATAAGTATCAAATCATTTTATAAACAACCTTGAAATGTCTATTGATGGGTAGCATATAACTTTAAAAAAAATCAAACAAAATAAAGGAAAGGTTTGTTTTCAGGATATTTCATATTGAATTGAATTTACAAGCAACAGGTTTTTTATGTTGCAGAAAGCTGCATATGATTAGAAAACTGACAAACTACTCATTGTTCAATACTAAACGTGGGCTAAAAATTGGCAAATCTGTCATAAGAAGCAACATGAGCAGTTAACTTTGCTCAACCAAACTGATCAATATTAAATAAACCAGCAATTAAATTGCAAACAAAAATAAACTCAATCTGCTCAAATGTGTTATGCTATTATCAAGCTGTCAAATCAAATTGAACAGATTTGTCCCTGAAAATAAGCCAGTTGCCAATAAGCTGTGAGACCTATTCAATTATGCATGCATCTTTGATGCCACCATTTTGTTAGGCATCTAAAAAGATAGGACAAAATGGCTAGTGAAGGCTTTCTGCCTCATGAAACCTCACATGAGCTTTTTGCATTGATCATAAGAGACCATCACTGTCAGTCTCTGTATTTGAGATGGCTTATATTTCACTGCTGACCAGCAATAGGAGTATACCAATTTCTGTTTGGAGTCATGCTCCAAATAGAAGCTGGTATGCATTTCTTTTCTTTTTTTTTTTTTCGAATTGTGTAAACCATTTGTTGTCTAGCTCACATTAAAAGAATAAATTGCAGAAAGAATGTGCTAACACCAGTGGGAAAGGGTTTTTCAGTCCATTAATCTGGATGTCATAAGTGAAAAGAATGGGGAATTGTTCGCTAATAGTGAATAGCAGCTGATGTTTTAAGTTTTAGGGCTCTGGATAATTCTCAATTGTTTTCATATGGGTTCAACTTTTTTCCAAAAATTGACATCAAAGATAGTTGATGACACACTTATTAAAAGCCACAAAAAAGCTTTCTTCCCCATCTCTTTTTTTTCTACTTAATATATATATTTTTAAAAATAACAGCTTTCTTCTCTAGGCTCTGTTATTAAAAGCCACAGCTTCAGATATACATATTTGACTTTACACAGAAACATAGTTCTGAATCTTCATGGGCCTTGGCCAATGATGATGATGACGATGACAATGCTGATTTATGATACCCTTTCCACCAGTATATAAAGAGATTGGGTATCCCTTCTCTGAAACACTTGAGACCAAAAGCATTTGGGGTTTTGGAGTTCAATATGGACCAAGTAGCATTTGCAGTCTCTTTGAACTCTGTCATTCTATACTTTTATAAGCTTAAGCTAGAAATCGTCTATTACATTTGCAAAGAAAATAACTGCAAAGTAAAGGGTTCTTTGATTTCCATAATAATCTTATTATTATCTTGAACTACAATAGTTTAGGCAGATAGAAAATGATAGACGAAGCCACAAGGGCCATCCAGTCCAAGCCTCTGTCATGCAGAATTCACAGCTAAGGTATTCTTAGCAACTGTCAATTCAACTTCTGTTTAAGATCTTCAAATGAAGGAAAGAATATGTGCAAATGCTTAAGAGGAGACTAAGGTAGATGGGGAAAAATAAAGAAATGAGTTTTAAAGAATATTTTAGTGTATTTACTTTATTGTAATTGTTTTTACCACACTGCTATTTAATTGGGGGGGGGGGGTTAACTTCTGTATTGCACTTTTTAAACTTGTTTAGTTTGGAGTGTTAGCCACCTTGAGTCCCCACAAGGAGAAAGGCAGGGTATAAATAAAGATGCTGATGATGATGATGATGATGATGATGATGATGATGATGATAAAGTTTCATTCAGGTGTCCTGAATGTACATGCAATAAATGTATCCACTGAAAGTGCAAATGGGTCCCACCTAAGCCATTTCTCTGAGTAACTTATAATAATGAATTTATCCAGCTGTTTGTACAGTCAGAAATTAGTTTGATATCAGCTTTCCACAAGGTTTTCAATCTGTATATGCATAAAGGAAAGGGCAGAGTTTTGCTCTTCATAATACATTATAAATGAGGATGAAGTTCAAACAACAACAACATCAACAACTTTATTTTTGTATCCCGCTACCATCTTCCAGAAGGGACTCAAGGCGGCTTATATGGGGACCAAGCCTAGTCAGACAGAGTTAAAATATAACACAATAAAAATAAACCTACAACATCAAAACATAGATAAAAACACAATTCATCATACAACAACCAGTAACCGAGCATAAGGGACATTTCCAAGCTAAGGGACAAGGCTTGTGCAATACAACTGTCAATACTCCATGTTAGTGGATGATGAATCTGCTCCATAATTAATTTAGAAGGAGCTGTCCTAGGTGCTGAACCCAATCCCCAAAATATGTTTAACAACTTCTGAAGTTCCGACTAAAACCAAGAATGGATTCAGATCATGTAAGAGGACCATCCACTGGAAATGAAAGACCTAGCAATAGGCTTCAACGAAATTGAAACTGCAACTCAAAACACAAGGGTGATTTTAATGATAATAATAACAAACCACACCAGCAATAACAAATAAATAATCTCCTGTACATTCCAGTCTAGAAAAAAGTTGGATAAAATAACATCTAATTTACTTCAAACATTCGCTTTTCACTGACAGTTCTTTGATCCTGGTTGGGTGATGATATAATTCAAACTCCTTAACTAATTTGAGTGTATTGCTTGTACCAAAACATCTTAAAGAGCTTTTAACACCCAACATAAGTCATGTAGGGACAGTTCATGGGGAGGAATAAGCAAAGATATGAGATAATAAAATCTCAATGAAAGAGACCACTTGTGGGACTGAGAATGTAGTCTCTGAAGCTCTCTGAGTCTGTTAATAAAGGTGGCTGAGATTTTTAATTGAAAGTTGAAGGAAGCCTATACATGGCTTAATCAGGTCATTGTCAAACACCGGAGAATTTTTCCCCCAAGGGTTCACCACTGCATTAAACCTCCACTTTTAAACAAGATAAATTCTGAAGGCAGCTTGTTCGGATAGAAAGGAAAATACACAGAGAGAAGGCATTGGCTTTGTAGATAATAAGATCAAGACTGCAGCCTACTGAAATCAGTGGGTTTCAACTGTCAACTTTTGAGGACTGGGCTCAATTTTAAAAATCTGTCCCTGAAATAAATTGAAAGATCACTATTATTGGTCAAAAATTAATCAAAAGCACAGATTGCAAACATTTCTTTGTTGGCCTACAAGTCTCAAAAATTCCCAAACTGCATTGACACTGGCTCTACTGGCTAGGGGATTTGAAGTCCAAAAAGTAACATTCTCAGCCTCTGAACTATGGATATCCTAATTTCATTATTTATAACATATATAATCATGAGTGTTTGTTATTTATAATTTCTGTTTTGTATGATTTCTGGTGATTTTGAGTATGCTGTAATTATAATTAATAATTTCATTGGAAGATTTTAGTCTACAAATGTGCTATAGATCCTTAATACAAGTGAGTCATCAGGACACAACCAACAGGGTTTCTGAGCAACAGATAACAACTAAACTAATTAGAACTATTGTAAATGAGAGCAAAACCAAGACACAAGTAATCATGGCTTACCCATTTGAGTAAAGAGGAAAAGAAGCCAGCCCTGACTACATAGGATTGTGATCAACCTGCCAAACAATAAACAACTTCAATATTTTATCCTCAATATAGACCTCAATTATGAGAGATGACAAGCAGTAGCATATATTTATTATTTATTTATTTACTATATTTATATACTGCCCCTCTTAGCAGGAAGTAAGGACCAGAAGTCAGGCCAAGCATTGTGGGTTTCTCTATATTTTCATTTTTCCAGACTTCTAAGTAAGGATCCATGACATCATAAAGATTACACAATTGGACTGGAATACCCAAGATAATACCTTCACCTATATGGAACTGTCCAGTTGCTGAAATAATCAAAAGGTCATCTGGTTTTGTCACATCTTATTAATGTCTATCTAGTGACCAGCAAGAAGGGAGTATTTTCTGTAGATGCACCAACTCTATAATATTATCCCAGAAAACTATATAAAATGGATTTATATATCCTTGATTTTTAACATGTGATAATTGATTATAATTTAGGACATTTTATTTATAGTGTGTATTTGTGTAAGATGTATCTATATTTTTATTATGGATTAATTGCTGTATATTGTACACATATGCTGTTTATGTTTAAGTATGGACTGGCTGGATCTTCTCACGGTCCAAGCCACTCAAATTTTCCTCCAGCACCACAGTTCAAACACATTTATCTTCCTTCGCTCAGCTTACCTTATGGTCCAGCTCTCACATCCATAGGCTACTATGGGGAATACCATCACTTTAACTATGCGGGTCTTCGTTGTCAGTGTGATGTCTTTACTCTTCACTATTTTATCAAAATTGGTCATTGCTCTCCTCCCAAGAAGTAAACATCTTGTTTATGAACAGAATATAGGTTTTTTAAAATTAAAAATGAATAAATCTACATAGCAAACCACGCTGGGCCATATAATTGCATACAGTGGTTATTTGATGATAACGGGGCCACTTCCACTCCACAACTGCAATGCTATGGTTCCATTAATAGCCTTGGATTCCTGGAATTTGTAGTGTGGAAAGGCATCAGAGTTTTCTGGCTGGGAATTCAAAATACCTCTTGCTAAAATACAAATACTATGGTTCTGTGGGATTAAACATGGCAGTTGAATTGGAATAGGAGTGCTATATTTGTATAATGCAAGTATAATGTGTAAATTGGTCAATTTTATTTGTGTATCTTTAGTCAGAAATTTATCAGCTTATCACAGGACCTTGTGTCTCTGATCACAAGAATTAATTTGCTCAATTATTAAAAAATAATTGATTTTGTACAAGAATAATTGTTATTTAATTAAATAAATCCAATTAAGAAGAGAAAAATAATATGGACTTCCGGTGGAGGCAAGCATGGAGGCTGCAGCAGCTTGCTGAAGCTCCTGAAGCTCAGAGCTGTAAACCTCTCCCACAGGGTCGGGGACCAATATTTCCCCCCAACGACGATGGACAAGGTCGTGTTGGCACTTCTTTCAAGGTACACAAGCGGCAAGGGACCTTGGTAGGAACCCTGCTAGCAGCAACAACCTTGAAGATAAGATAAGACCCGGGACGAGGACGCCGACCTAATAGGAACGGCATGCGGCCTTCTGCCTCCATAAACTATTTAATTACTTAACTGCAAAAAGAAAGAAGAATGCAAGAGAGATAAGGGAAACAGAGGAAAAAAGGAAGAAGAAGAATTTATTGAATTAAGTTACCCATAGAAGCTGCAGAGAAGAGTAAATAAAAAATAAGCCAAAGCAGTCGGAGGAGCCACAAAAAGCAAGGGAAGGCTGGAAAGAGTCGAAAAGGCTGAGGAAGGAAGGGAAGGCTGGAACAAAGCCAAAAAGCTGAAAAGCTGAAAAAGAAATAAAGGGAAACGAAGCTAGAAGGACAAAAGGTGGCAAAAAACACAGCACAGCAAGACGAAGATCACTAAAGAGAGAGGAAAGAGAACTGAGGAAGGCCAAACTACTACACCACTACTACGGAGAGCAGTAGAAGGGAATAACAAACACCGGATTGGAAGCAACCTTGGCGTGGGGGGAATGAGAAGAAAACTGCAAAGTTGGAGCTTGTGAAGCTTAATGGAGGCGGTAGGCTGCTGACACTCCTCTCCGCTAATTTACTAACTTACACACTACCAAGCTACTGGGAGAGTAGAGTGAGGAGAGTGAAGCTGGAAGCTAACCTTGACGAAGGGAAAAAAAAAAGAGAAGAAAACAGCAAAGGTAATCAACCCAGCTCAATAAATAGGTTTAAAATTAATACCTAAACATATTAAGATTGAATTTGTTTAATATATGTAACTGTATTTAATGGTACTTATATTTAATTAAACTCTCAATATATTAAATTAAGTTATATTGAGTAAGGTTAATCTTTATAGGTTATATGTCATATCTCATATGTAGGATACTCCCAAAAAGACCTGTGTAATGAATGGCTGTATGTAATCGTGACAATATATAGTAGGAGCTAGCACAATTGAATAACTGGAATAGCACTTTAAAGCACTTTAAAGCGTACTAGCACCTGATAAAATTGATGATGATTGTAATCATTGTGAATAGACCATTGTAAAAGTAGATGTAGGGCTCTACACTTGGTTGTAAAGAAAGAAGAAAGAAGAGAAGCAGGAATAACCAGAAGAATATACTAGACAAAGAAATAGGACGGGAAGGCGAATTAGAAGTGTTGGAAACCAGACATAGCCGGATAAGAGGAATGCAAACTTGGTGAAGGCTGGAAGGAATAACTAAATTAAACAAATAAATAAGGAAGTTAGAACTGACAGCAAACTCGATTGGGAATATACTAACTACTGAGGACCCGCAATATAAAAGGGAAAAAGATGGAACAAATGTTAGCAACAAAAGGCAATAAATTGCCACAAGGAAGAAGACACTCCCTACAGGGAGAAAAACTACAGAAAATGATAGGGGAAAAAGTTGAGAAAGCCCAAGAAGAGTCATCCACTGCGGGCATAATGGCAGAGCTAATTAAAATCCAAGAGGCACAAGGAAAATTACAAGAGACACAAGAAAAAATACAAGCATCCCAAAAGAAGATGGAATCCAAATTGGAGAAGATGATAAAAGATGAAATGGGGAAACTAGGAGAGGAAATTAAAGAAGAAATACAGGCTGTCAAAACAGAGATGAATACGATGCAAAAAGAAATCAATGACATAAAAAAGGAGAATGTGGCACAGAAGAAAACTGTGGAAAAAACAAATAAAAGAGTGGACAAATTGAAAGAGCTAACCGAAAAAATAAATAAAATGCAAGAAAGAACAGATAGAAACGAAACAGAGTATCAAATCAGAATTAGGAACATTGAAGAAAATGAACAAGACAACCTAAGGAATACAGTAATTGAAATTACAGCAAAGATTCTAGATGTGTCGACTCAAGAGATGGACAAAAATATAGACAGAGTGTACAGAGTGCAAACGATGTATGCAAAAAAGAAAGGGACGGCAAGAGACATCGTGGCCCACCTAGCAAGAAAACATCTAAGGGACCAAATTATAAAAAATAATACCAGAGAACCTACAACTTACAAAGGCAAGAAAGTGATCATCTTAAAGGAAATATCAATCTCGGACTTGAATAAAAGAAAACAATACTATTTTCTAACAGATGAATTAAAAAAGTTACATATAAAATTTAGATGGGAAAGGACAGAGGGCATAATGGCTACCTACAATGAAGAAAAACAATGGATAACATCGGTAGAAAAAGCCAAGATTTTTTACCAAAAAATTAAGGAAGACCAAGAGGACAAAAAAAAGAAAGCGGGAAGACAACCACCCAGGGAAGAAGAGAGAGAAGCGGATAGAGAAGATATGGAGATAACAAATACACTAGACCCAACCAAAAGGAATAAAGGTGAAAAAAGAGCCAGAGAAACCTCCCCAGAGGATTATGGCAAACAAGGAATGAAGGACATAGTAACTAAGGATTTATCAGATATAAAATTGGATGATGGCGTTTAAAATCATATCGAATAATGTTAACGGGCTGAACAGCCCGAATAAAAGGAAATTAATAAGCAATATGTTTAAGAGTTTAAAGTGCGACGTAGTAGCGATGCAGGAAACGCACATCATGCAAAAACACTCTGCACACCTGCAAAATAAATATCTAGGAAAGCTATTTTATTCATCAGCGCCCCAAAAAAAGAGAGGGGTGGCATTATATATTAAAGAAAATCTGGAACCCGAATTGGCTTTTAAGGATAGTGATGGGAGGATGGTAGGTGTGAAATGCAAAGTAAAGGGGTTAAATGTACTTATATGTAATATATATGCCCCCAACGGAGCTAAGTCCAACTATGTTAAAGCCCTAAAGAAAGAACTAACGGAACATAGGATGGAAAATATCATAATTCTAGGGGATTTTAACGGAGTATTGGATAACAAAATAGACAGATCCGGAAAGAGAACGAGAGGGGGGGACCCGAAAGGAGGGAACCTACCAGCAGCCTTTATACAGATACAAAAAGAGTTCCATCTCCAAGACATATGGCGAACATTGAACCCAGAAGCAAGGGATTACACTTTCTTTTCAAATAGACACGAGACATGGTCTCGTATCGACATGTGCTGGATGTCCAAATCTTTAGTTATAAAAACCAAGAAGATAACAATAATGCCTAGAACGCTCACGGACCACTGTCCACTGAAGCTCGAAATGGTAATTAGTCACAAAGAGAAAAGATGGAGATTAAATGACTGGCTAATACAATCAGAGGAGGACATAAAACATAATAAGAACATACTAAAGGAATATTTCGAGAACAATATGGGCAAAGGAACTAAGTTAGGAATAGTGTGGGACGCTAGCAAGGCGGTTATCCGGGGACATCTAATACAGCAAGGAGCCATCAAAAGCAAAAAAAGAAAAGAGGAACAGGAAAAATTGGTAGAGAAGCTAAAAGCTAAAGAAGACACACTAAAGAAAAGACCAGGAAATAAAAAACTTCAATTAGAAATAGAATTGTTAAGGAAGGAAGTGAATGAGGCACAGATAATTCAAATGGCCAGGAAATTGAAATATTTAAAGGCCCAATTTTTTGCTAAGGCCAATAAGCCGGGCAAATTCCTGGCAAGTAAGTTGGCGAAGAGAAGACAACAAAAGTTCATAACACAAATAATAGAAGAAGGTAAGATCTACACAAAAGAAAGAGAGATTGCAGATCAATTCAGAAAATACTACCAAACATTGTACAAAAAAGATGAAGTTACAAAAGAGGATATAATGAAGTATATTTTAGACCAAAAAGTTTCTAAAATATCAGATATAGAAAGAGAATCATTAAACAAACCAATAGAAGAGGATGAAATAGTAAGAGCAATAAAGAGGATGGCCAACAATAAGGCCCCGGGCCCGGATGGGCTGACAGCAATGTATTATAAAACTTTTAGAGAAGAACTAATTAACTGTTTGAAAGAAATAATGAATGGCATCCTGAGTGGGGAAGAAATGCCGGAGACCTGGCATGAAGGTTATATATCGCTAATACATAAAGAAAACACAGAGGCTACACAACTTAAAAACTACCGGCCCATCACCCTGCTAAATTGCGATTGTAAGTTATTTACAAGCATATTAGCTGAAAGATTTAAGCTACTACTAAATGGGAAAATCAGAGAAGACCAAAGAGGCTTCTTACCGGGCAGACTAATGAGAGACAATGTAAGGACAATACTTAATGTTATAGAGTACTATGAGAAAAACCGCCAAAAGGAAGTAGGATTGCTTTTTCTTGATGCAGAAAAAGCTTTCGATCAAACAAACTGGGACTTCCTATATCTAATGTTAAAGGAGTTGGATATTGGCTACTCTATATTAAGCGCAGTTAAGACAATTTATTCAAGACAGACAGCAAAAGTACTAGTAAATGGCCTGCGCACAGAAAATATTGAGATAGAAAGAGGGGTGCGACAAGGGTGCCCCCTGTCCCCTTTATTGTTTATCTTAGTGCTAGAAGTCCTGTTAGAAGATTTAAGAAATGACAAAGAACTAAAAGGTCTTAAAATTAGAACGGAAGAATACAAAACTTTAGCTTTCGCAGACGATGTGGTCTGTATTATGGAAAATCCAGTAGAATCCATTCAAAGATGGATACTAAAAATCGAAAAATTTGGGAAACTTGCTGGGTTGAAGATAAATAGGAATAAAACAAAAATTATTACAAAAAATGTCAAGATAGAGAGAAAGGAGAAAATCTTTATGAACTCAGGAATAGAAGTGGCAAATAAAGTCAGATATTTGGGCATCATAATCTCATCCTCTAATATACATCTGTTTAGGGACAATTATGACAAGGTATGGAGTAGTATACAAAAGAAGTTTAAAAACTGGAAGTACCTAAATTTGTCCATACTTGGGAAGATTGCAGCCATCAAGATGAGCGTGTTGCCTCAGATGTTACACCTGTTCCAAATGATTCCAATTATCAAGACGAACTCATGCTTTCAAAAATGGAACAAAGATATTAGGAACTTCATATGGGATGGAAGAAAGGCAAGGATAAAATTTAAAAATCTTACGGACGCTAAAAACAGGGGAGGATGGGGACTACCAGATATACAGTTATACTTTGAAGCCTGCGCGTTATCGTGGGTTAAAATATGGGCCACTTTAGAGCAAAAGAAAATGTTGACATTAGAAGGCCACGATATAAGAAGAGGGTGGCACGCCTACCTTTGTTATGGGAAAGCGAAAATAGAATACAACTTTACCAATCACTATGTCAGAGCCGCCCTATTGAAAATCTGGAATAAATATAAAAATGTCATGTACCCTCAAATACCCATGTGGACGTCGCCAGTTGAGGCTCATCACAAAAGAGAAATACCGAAAAACAGATGGCTCAATTACAGACAATTGCTGACAAAAATTAACAACGAATGGCACCTGAGATCAATGGAAGAACTGAAGGGAGAAGACAAAGAAATAAACTGGTTACAATATATGCAAATCAAACAGTGCTTCAAGGAAGATCTAAAGGTTGGGTTCAGTGAAAAAGAAAGCTGCTGGGATATAATTATGAAAAAAGACAAAAAATTGATTAGATTATTATATAAGAACTTGCTTGAATGGAACACTGAGAGGGAGGTGGTAAAAGAGAATATGGTCAAGTGGGCTAGGGACGTAGGTCACTCCATCTTATTAAGTGAATGGGAGCAAGCATGGAAAACCAAACTGAAGTACACCAAATCCATCAATATTGTTGAGAACTGGTTTAAGGTTTTCTATAGGTGGCATCTGACTCCGGTCCAACTAGCCAAGTTTAGCAAAAACCCTAATAACCGATGCTGGAGGTGCGGAAAAGAAGCTGGCACTTATTTTCATATGTATTGGAGCTGCAAAAAAATAAAAGCTTTCTGGAAAATGATACACGAACATACACAAATCATTATAAAAACGAAATTTGACATAAAACCCGAATACTACCTACTAAATATAATGGAAATCGGGCTAGGGAAAAATGAAGAAAAAATCTTTTTCTATTTATCATCGGCGGCTAGAATACTAATAGCGCAAAAATGGAAAAGTAAAGAGATTCCCTCCAAGGAAGAATGGATAAAGAAGATAATAGACTACAGGAACTGTGATAGCCTATTGTGCTTACTAGAGGAGCAGAATAAGAACAAACAAACAAATTGGAAATACCTTAAAGAATACTTAAAAGGAAAAATCAAACTGGACATATAAATTTCTATGGGGAAAGAAACAAGAATTACGAGAAGAAGGCAAAAGAATAAAGGAGACAAGCAACTACCCTCTGTGGACTGAACGGAAGTTGTATATACATGTGTGTATACCCCTACCCCAACAACCCCTCCCACTATCTTCTCATCCCCCTCCTTTCCCCACCCATACCCACCCACAATTCTGTCCTTCACAATCTGTCTAAATTCTGTGACTTTCTATCACAATGATTGTTCCCCCTCTTTCGTTGTAAAGAAAAAACTGTATAAAAATATTAATAAAAAAAAAAAAAAAGAAGAGAAAAATATAACCTTACACTATTAATTTTCTTAATGACTTTAGTTATGGAAACATGATATCATGATGGGCACCATTAAAAAGTAATAAAAGTTTTGATATATGCTCTACCATTCTTAATCTTAGCATTTCGGATAGTTCACTGGCTGCTGTTCACTGGTTGCCTTTTAAAGATATTTGAAATCAATATTATAATTATTGTGTCTTTCTACAGGAGTAACCAGTGGTTGCCATTAAATTACTGGGCAATTTTCCCAGCATCAAAACTTTGACTCCTTGCACATCAGTGAGAACATTTGCTGCTGTCATTAATTGATTTTGAAGAACTAAACCTATCTAAAGTCTTTCCTCAGCCAGGATACTAATGCATATTTCCATAGTAGACCAGGCAAGATGGGTGAAGAATACATAATTCTGTAAGTCAAGCTGTTTTCCAAAGTTAGTGTTCATAATCTCAGAGACGTGTGTGTGTGTAGGCATGCACACACACACACATGCACACACACAGTTCACCTCCTACCATGAAACCTAGTGATGTTTTCTAATGTTCTCTACATGTCTCTTCTACATTCATTGGAAGTATAGACCTCCTAAGCCAATAAATACCTGCAAACCATGTGGCAACGTATTGAAGAGGCATATTCGCAACATGAGCTACATAAACTCATTCTCTAAATGGGAATATTTTCAATGATCTTGAGTACAGATGTTTCAAAGTAGAATTTAAGGTCTCCCTGGGTGTCCCCGACTGGTGATCACTCTATTATAGGCTTAACTCTTTAAGGCAAGAGTTCAGGTGCTTGTTTTCTCCTTTGAACCCTCCACCCAGCATGCAATCATTGTTACCTTTCAACACATTTTTTATGCACCTAACACCTTCCACAAAATGCAAACAGCTGCAATTTCACTGTCCAACCCGTACTCCTATACCCATACAACATTTGTTCAGTTAATGTAGGTTAATTCAGGAAATAACACTTCTGTAAATTGTTCTTGCAAACTGCTACATCATTTATGTAAGGACTTCTGTGAACTTTGAAAAATTAATGCCTTTAATTTTGGTTGATGGCAACATCACCAGAGCTCTGTAAATTGCACTTTAATGAGATTTTGCTACAGGGGATAATCTGCTACTGACAGAGTAACATCTTGAAAACATCTGTAGACCTATAATTTCTCTATGACGATTAGATCCCACCACAAGACTCCAAATACAGATCCGAAATAAAGGCAGAAATGCAAAGTTCTAAATGACTGTACAACCTGTTCTTTAGCAAGGAAGAGATACACAATGAAAAGTTTCATGTGCTGAAAATAAATCAAATTTTCTGACTAATTAACATTTAGCTTTATTTAATTAAGAAAGACTATTACTGTCTCCACTGCTGTGCATCTGTATATAATGAAGGAAACAGCAGTAGGTATAAGATACCACAGAGGGATATGCCCAAGTAACTCGGCACTATAGGTGTAAAGGAACGTCTATTATGGTTAAGTAACTGACATCAAAGTCTTTCTCTAATGCTCTCATAAATAAATGGAAGTTTTCCACAGATGCTTTACACATATGGTTTCTAATTGTCTCTGATGAAGACCTGTAGTTAGATTGGATGCCAGAATTAAATGATTTAAATAGACAGCTGCATAATGAAAACTACTAAATAATACGTTTTAAAACAATTTCTATTTATACCGATAAATGTACTCACAAAGGGATGATTAATCTTGCTTTGGTTAAGCCATGATTGGTTTGCTGTGTTAAGTTTATCTTTTTGGAAAATGAAAGAAGAAAGTTCTATTCTGCAATAAGAACATGGGAGAAGTAAATGGATTAGGGCAAGCAGAACTCTTAAAACCCAAGAATAATTGCAACCAACGTTGTTTTAAAGTTCACTAGAAAGAATTTGAGAAATGTTCAGGTTGACTTAAGGTTACTTTTCCATCACAGTCTAAATGAAAATTAGCAAAATAATTCAAGAATGAAGTTTCATGAATGATTTGAATATCATCTTTCTCCATGTTTCTGTCATTATGTTGATAAAATAGCATCCCCACACACATAAAAGAGAAAGAGAACCCCAAAGAGTGTGTGTGTGTGTGTGTTGTATGTGTGTTGTGTACATTTGTTTCTGTACACACATGAGCCCAAACTATGTGTACTCAAATGAATACAGAGTGCATGCTCATAATGTGCTAACATGGGAGACAGAAAGTGAAAACTAAGGGGAAATGAGAAATATAATGTAGTGGATTCAACAGCAAAGTAGAGGAAGAGACTGGAAAGAACTGTTTCATTGTCTGGGTAGATAATTTCCTGAATTTATTTATTTATTTATTTGCTTTATTTCTATACTGCATTTTTCAGCCCAAACAGAAAATATTGTTAAACATTTCCAGGGATAGATGTAAAAGTTATCTCTAGTAATCAATGGAAAAGGCAATGTTTTAAAGTAGGCAGGACTAAAAATAACCAGTGCATTAGCATTTCCTTCCTTTCATGAAGTCAACCTGACAAATGAACACTAAACATGCTTAGAAAACATGCGCTGGCTTTATGTCGTACTATACACAGGCATTAACTTCACCATCTGCCTCCATATATCATTTTTCTTTTCCTTATGGGGTTTGTTGTTCTATCCCACCACTCACAATATCCAAAGCCATGGTTTGTTGCACTGCGATAGCCATTTCTCACTCCAAAAGTCATTCTGTTGCTTGTGGAGAGTAGCAGGGATCAAAGAATGCTATGTACATACGTAGCCAGATACACGCACATATATACCACAAACAACTTTCCCCCAGCAATAAACAATAATATCAAGATAAACAAGGAACATTTTGCGGCCCTTTCATTACACTTCTAATTCTTCCATGTTTGGTGGACTTGTATGGTGCTAAAAATGTTCTGGACAAAGGTGACTGAAGAAACTAATAAAATGATTACTAAGAAGATTGAGAAAAACCCAGAAATATGCTTATTGAGTTGATTTCAGGAGAGAATTGGCAAAGATGGTGTAGAAATATGTCAATATAACTATGTGGCAGTGAGAATCATTATAGCGAAATCTTGGAAGGAGGAAAAAGAACTACTTATTAAGGATTGGAGAAGAAAAATAGTAGAGTATTTATTTATTATTTATTTATTATTTGCATTTGTTAACCGCCACTCTCAGCCCGAAGGCGACTCGTGGCGGTGTACAGAACATAGAACATAAAGACAACAGTTACAGTAAATTCAGGGCCATAACACACATCTTACTAACACACAGCTAATTAAGCTAAAAATCTACTTCGTCTTGTTTGGGTCATAATCAGTCTCGTAGTCATAGTCCATTCCGGTGGTCATTCCAAAGCATAGCACTTAATTGAAGGCCTTTTCGAAGAGCCAGGTTTTCAGGCCCTTGCGGAAGGCCATGAGGGAAGGCGCCTGTCTAATTTCAGCAGGGAGGGAGTTCCACAGCCGGGGGGCCACCACCGAGAAGGCCCGCTCTCTAGTCCCCGCCAAGCATGCCTGTGAGGCAGGCGGGACCGAGAGAAGGGCCTCCCCGGATGATCTCAAGGTCCTCGTGGGCTCATAGGCCGAGATGCGGTACTCAAGGTATTTTGGGCCGGAACCGTTTAGGGCTTTGTAGGTTAGCACCAGCACCTTGAATTGGGCCCGGTAGCTGATCGGCAGCCAGTGGAGCTGGGACAGCAGGGCGTTGTGCGCTCCCTGCGTCCCGCTCCGGTTAACAACATGGCTGCCGCGCGCTGGACTAGCTGGAGCTTCCGGGCCATCTTCAAGGGCAGCCCCACGTAGAGAGCATTGCAGTAGTCGAGGCGGGATGTGACCAAAGCGTGTACCACCGTGGCCAAGTCAGACTTCCCAAGATACGGGCGCAGCTGGCGCACGAGCCGAAGCTGTGCAAATGCTCCCCTGGTCACCGCTGAAACCTGGGGATCCAGGCTCAGCGATGAGTCCAGGGTCACACCCAAGCTGCGAACCTGCGCCTTCAAGGGGAGTGCGACCCCGTCCAGCACAGGCTGTGACCCTATACCCTGTTCGGCCTTGCGACTGACCAGGAGTACCTCTGTCTTGTCTGGATTTAATTTCAGTTTGTTCGCCCTCATCCAGACCGTCACAGCGGCCAGGCACCGGTTCAGGACTTCGACAGCCTCCTTAGTAGCAGGTGGGAAGGAGTGACAGAGTTGGACGTCATCTGCGTACAGGTGACACCGCACCCCGAAACTCCGGATGATCTCACCCAGCGGCTTCATGTAGATGTTAAACAGCATGGGGGACAGTATGGAGCCCTGAGGAACACCACAGGTCAAAGGCTGTGGTGTTGAACAGGAGTCCCCCAGTAACACCTTCTGGGTACGACCCTCCAGAAATGACTGGAGCCACCGCAAAGCGGTGCCCCCAAGGCCCATCTCTGCAAGGCGTCCCAGAAGAATACCGTGGTCGACGGTATCGAAGGCCGCTGAGAGGTCCAGGAGCACCAACAGGGACACACTCCCCCTGTCTAGCTCCCGGCGGAGATCATCCACTAAGGCGACCAAGACCGTCTAGGTACCATGTCCCGGTCTGAAGCCAGACTGTGCCGGATCCAGATAATCCGTGTCTCTCAAGAATACCTGGAGTTGTGAGGCCACCACGCTTTCCATGACTTTGCCCAAGAAGGGAAGATTGGAAACAGGCCGAAAGTTGTCAAATTTAGTGGGGTCCAGTGATGGTTTCTTCAACAGCGGCTTTATAATAGCCTGTTTTAGGCTCGCTGGAATCGTGCCTTCCCGAAGGGAGGCATTAACCACCACCGTTACCCACTCAGCCAATCCCCCTCTGGCCTCTTTCAGAAGCCAGGATGGGCAGGGGTCTAGGATGGACGTGGTAGGTCTCATTCCTCCAAGTATCTTGTCCACATCCTCGGGTTTCACAAACTGAAAAGAATCCATCAAAATAGGACAAGCAGGTGCTTGTGTCACATCCACAGAGACTGCATTTAATGTGGCGTCCAGTCCAGAACGGATCAAAGCGACTTTGTCTGCAAAGAACCGAGCAAATGCTTCACAGCGCGTGTCCGAGTTGTCAGGGCTCCCACCTGAGGTAGGGGGAGTTAAAAGACCTCTGACAATCCGAAACAGCTCCGCCGGACGGTTTTTTGCAGACGCAATAGTAGCCGCAAAGAAAATTTTCTTTGCGGCTTTTATTGCCGCGGCATATGCCCTTAGAAAGGACACAAACCGTGCTCGATTTGGCTCGCTTGGGTCCGAGCGCCACATGCTCTCTAGTTCCCTCTTCCTTCGCTTCATCGCTGCCAGCTCCTCAGTGAACCAAGGAGCTGGTTTAGCTCGGTTACTTGAGAGGGGACGTTCCGGAGCGATCCTGTCAATTGCCCTGGTCATCTCCCCATTCCAGAGAGCGACCAAGGCCTCGACATGGTCACCTACCGAGGTGGCGGGAAAATCCCCAAGAGCCGTCAGGAATCCGTTCGGATCCATAAGCCTCCTGGGGCGGACCATCTTAATGGGTCCTCCACCTTTGCGGAGGTTAGGGGGGGCAGTGAGCCTAAATCTGATCAGGAAGTGGTCGGTCCATGGCAACGGAGAGATGGACAACTCCTCCACACCGCCACCTTGCTCCCATCCCTGGCAGAAAACCAAGTCCAATGTGTGTCCAGCACAGTGGGTTGGGCCAGTTATTTGTTGGGACAGCCCCATGGTTGCCATGGCAGACATGAAGTCCTGAGCCGCTCCTGTGAGGGTTGCCTCGGCATGGATGTTGAAGTCCCCCAGCACAAGGAGCCGTTGGGACTCCACCACCAGGCTCGAGACCACCCCCGCTAGCTCAGGCAGGGAGACTGTAGTGCAGCGAGGTGGACGGTACACTACAAGAATCCCTATTCTGTCCCGGTCACCCACCCTCAGGTGGACGCATTCGAAGTTTGTGGTCTGCGGGATGGGGCTCCTGGTCAGATGGATGGAATCTCTATAGACCACTGCGACCCCGCCTCCCCGTCCTCCGGCTCTTGGTTGGTGTTGCACGGAGAAGCCTGGAGGACAAAGCTGGGAGAGGTTTACGCCCCCAGCTTCATCCAACCAGGTCTCCGTGATGCACGCCAGATCTGCCCGCTCCTCCAGGATTAAATCCTGGATCCAGGTCGTTTTACCGTTGACAGATCTGGCGTTCAACAACACCACCTTCAAACCAGAGGGCCCGCTCACCTGGTTACACCAATTTACCTTAGGAGACCGGTTGGGGGTTGTTAATATGGATAAACGGTCCGAATTAGGCCGAATTCGAGGTCTCCTTTTCCCGCATCTCCTCCTTCCCACCACGACCTCTATGGGGGCCCCTCGGCTTGTGGAACACCTCCCCCCCTCCATGCCGCAGACTAACGCCAAGATCTTACTTTCTGCTTTATTCGTTGCTTGACTATCCGGTCTTTGCCAATCTCCTATCTTCCCCACTACCCCCCTCCCCACCTCATTTTTATTTATAGGGTCCAGCCCACCACTCCCCTTGTCCCTCACACTATACAATAGTAACAAGGATAGCACACAGAGGGGGATGGGGGACCACATGGATGACAACGATACAAGGCAATGTTGGATGTTCTGGCCACACCACTAGAATAGTTCATAAAGTGCACAATAAAAAGCTAGATCTAAAGTGCAATCGCTAGTAGCTAGATCTAAAGTGCAATCGCTAGTAGCTAAAGTGCAATAGCTAAAGTGCAGTAGCTAAAGTGCGGCACGGAGGGATAGGAAGGGGCGAAAGTGCTAATGCGGTTGGCGGCACAGGCGGCGCCTTAAAGTGCTCTCTTACATAAAGTGCTATATCTCGTGTTTATATCACATATTCAACCGATATAAGCCCAGGAATGTGCTAGCTGATGGTATATAATCGCCCTCCTAAGGGGCTGGGATGATGGTCAATTAACACAATGCTATTATGACCCAGATGGAGTCTCAAGACGGTTGGAATGAAGCGGATGGGGGCTTCCGGAGATGGTAACTCGGCAAGGGCAGCACGGTTGGTCGGCTACAAACTATACACTCTGTACTAACACAGAGAGGCCAGCCTAAAGGTCTACAAGGGCTGGCATAATGGTCTACACAGCGGTCAACACAAGATTACACAGCGGTCAACACAAGATTACACAAAGAACTGCACAGAGGAGGCCAACACAATATCAGGTCTACACAAAAAGGTCAGCACAAGATGTCTGCTCTGGGGTCCGCATAGGGACAAGCAGACCCTCTGTAGTCGGTGGCGACGGTGGAGGCGGGCTCACCAGCCGAGCTCCGCAGCGACCCAGCAGAGGCAGCAGCCGCGGCCTGATGGAAAATGGCGGCGGCAACCTCGGCGGCGGCGGCCGTG
Organism: Anolis sagrei; assembly: GCF_037176765.1. Classification (NCBI taxonomy): domain Eukaryota; kingdom Metazoa; phylum Chordata; class Lepidosauria; order Squamata; family Anolidae; genus Anolis; species Anolis sagrei. Next base: position 239,508,952 of record NC_090023.1, read on the forward strand.
GAGGCGGGCCTCAGCAGCGATAGCTCAGCCTGGCGATAGCTCACCAGCAGAGGAGCTCCGCAGCGGCCCAGCGGAGGCAGCAGCCGCAGCCTGATGGAAAAAATGGCGGCGGCGGAGGCAGCAGCCGCAGCCTGATGGACAATAGCGACGGCGGCAGCCTCGGCGGCGGCCGCAGCCGGCGGTGGAGGCGGGCCTCAGCAGCGATGGCTCAGCAGAGCCTGCAAGCCACCAGGAACTTGGCGCTGGATCTTCTTCAGCTGCAGCAGCAGCAGCAGCGGCAGCAAACGGGTCCGAGCTCCCCAGTTCTCTCCTCGGTTGCAGCAACAGCAGCAGCGGCAGCAGGCGGGCCCGAGCGGCACTTCCAGCCGCCAACGGGGCCAACCACGTCCTCGCCGGGAGCCGGGGAGCCTGCCACGCCGGAGTTCCTTCCACCTCGCGGTGGGACTTCTCAGCGGCGCGCTCCTCCCTCTCCCTCAGCCACAACGGCTGGATAACAGGCCGGGAGGCGGAGGCGGAGGCGGACAAGACGGCAAGATGGCGACCGCAATAGACTCTGTTCGGCGGCAACGGCCTCGACGGCGGCGGCAGGATCCACGCCGGAGTCGTCCCACAGCCCAACAATCCCTGCCGGTGGCCAGCAGCGCTGGTAGGTCTCTTTACCCGTTTGGGAGAGCCCGCCGTGTTTCAATGGCGGCGCCCCTTCTCCTCTCCTACCTTCGCCGCCTCTTGGCTCTTGGCTCTCTCTCAGTTCTTAGTTCTTTCCGGCCTTTCCAGGCTCGACAGCCTTGTGCTTTGGTGTTGCCCTCACCCTCTCCTGTTTTTGGTGGTCCAGAGGGGGGGATACCTAGGATTCCCTAGGATTCTCTCTGTTCGGTTAGCGCAGCTCAGCGTTGCCGCTGCTAGCCGCCATCACCGGAACCGGAAATTCCAAATGGTCAAGATCTCCAAGGGTATAAAGGGAGGAAACAAACATGAATTTGCTAGAAAATGGAGACTGAACGTTGGGTATTTTAAAAAGAAGAAAAAAAATAGATTTTGAAATAGCTGAACAGGGCATTAATCGGTGTAAGTATAAGGACGGATTTTTGTTAGATACTAGTTCTATTTGGTGTGGTGTTAGAAGTCAGGTGGGAATGGGGAGGGGGCAGCACAGGGGAAATAATACTCATATTTTTAAATGTTGAATTTTGAATAGCATGTTGTTGGTTTTTTTCTTATATACCACAATAAAATTTATACCAAAAAGAGGAGAAGAGGACACTGCTAAATTAAATGAAAGATTAATCTAGACCAGTGGTTCTCAACCTGTGGGTTGCCAGATGTTTTGACCTTTAACTCCCATAAATCCTAACAGCTGGTAAACAAGCTGGGATTTCTGGGAATTTTAGGCCAAAGCACCTGGGGACTTAAAGGTTGGGAACCACTGATCTAGACCAATGTTTTGTTCCCATAGCGGCCAAACCAAATCCTATGAGAAGTCCATAAGTAGGGCCAACTCTACCTCAAAACAGAGTGAGGGAGATGTTTCAGGCAGAAGATTGTGCCTTTCTGTGTTTCACATCACCAACATTCCCCCCATTAGGTTTTATCAATCCTAGCAATTAATTCAGGGGTTATATGACTTCTATAGAACATTTTATACATGTATTCTCTGATAGAACCTGCAATTGAAAATTCAAATCTTTTTTCCATAAGTATTCCTATTTATCCAAATCTATATTTTCGCTAAGTCTCTGGATCAGGAGATCATTGTCATTTTTATTCTGTTTTCTTCCAGTATGTGCTCTAGAATAGAACTATATGAAAACCTGGAAATCAATTTTTAATTTTCTTTCCACAAAATATTTTCCAACTCTGATTTCTTTTTAGCAAACCCAATTTTATTGTATTCTCAAAGGCTTTCCTGGTCGAAATCATTGGGTTGTTGTAGGTTTTTTGGGCTGTGTGGCCATGTTCTAGAAGCATTCTTTCCTGACATTTCACCTGCATCTAAGGCAGGCATTACCCAATCCCCTCAAAATGTGTTTATTTCTGGCATGTGCTTACTGCCAGGTAGTATACAATAGAAACAAACAGAATAATTAAGTACATAAAACAATTGAGAACCCACTTGAATAAAACAACCATTCAGTATCATAACATATCATAAATGAAACAGAGCCAACAGTAGGAATTAGCTCTCAACAGAACAACTGAAGGAGAATGGCTTCAGCTGCCTCTGGAACAAAATCATGAGACAGTGAAACAAACAGGCCAATAAAAAAATCCATCTACAACTACATGGCTACATCTTCTGGTTGGACATGCATACAGCCCACATAGAATTCCACCCTAAATCATACAAATAGAAAGCATGTGAGGTTGGACTTTCTCAGTTATTATTATTTTTATGTGCTTTTATTACTATATTATAGGTAGTCATTGGTACTGTTATCTGGTCAAGATAGATGGGAGATATATGTGGTAAAATAAGAGCACTACTGCTATAATTAAAGTCTTATCACTGAATTTGATACCCAATAGAGGTGGCACAGTGGGTTAAACCACTGAGCTGCTCAACTTGTTGACCAAAATCCGGGGAGCAGTGTGAGCTCCCGCTATAAGCCCCAGCTTCTGTCAACCTAGCAGTTCAAAAACATGTAAATGTGAGTAGATCAATGGGTACCGATCCAGCAGGAAGGTAACGGCGCTCCATGCAGTCATGCCAGCCACATGACCTTGGAGGTATCTATGGACAACGCCAGCTCTTCAGCTTAGAAATGGAGATGAGCACCAAACCCCAGAGTCGGACATGACTGGGCTTAATGTCAGGAAAAACCTTTACCTTTACATTATAGGTGGAATATCCCTAATCCAACATGTAAGAACCAGAAGAGTTATGAATTTTAGGGCTTTATCTCAACTTGGAATACCTGTACTTGCACATACATACATAATATTGGAGATGAGGCCCAAGAATAAATGTGAATTTTATTTATATTTTTTACACCTAATTCAAGCAGCCTGGTGGCAATTTTATACAATATTTCAATAATGTTCTGTATGAAACAATGTTTGTGGTCATTGAACTATCAGAAAGCAAAAGTGTAATAATCTCTGCCACCCATATGAACAATTTTGGAGTATTTAATTTAATTTAGTAATTTAGATACTAACAATAGCTTATTATCTAAATGTGATTCCTAATGTAGCCAATGTGGTATTTGTGAAGGCAAGATAATACAGGTCGGCAATTATTCTGGTAACAATATTGCCTTATATGCACTTGATACTCTCATCTGGATTGGACCCACAGAATCAGTTGCAACATGGTAATCCAGCATTTCCGTGTACTCCATTGACTCTCTGATATTACTTTTGTTTGGTCTATCAATTGAATTTAGGATAAGGAATTGGGGTGGGGGATAAATATATAAAAATACAAAATGTGGAAATAACATTCATAGCACTTTCACATTTTCAGATATTCAAAGCACTTCATGTACATTATCTAGCTGTAAATTTGATGACAGTTCAATAAATCCATCGGTATTATTGGCAAGGATTCTGGTCATACACAAAGCTAGTGACAGTATTTTTTTCCAGAGCCACACAGCAGCGTGTTCTGTTCTGGAACTGAGTTTGGTTCCAGACCTCCCCAAGATCTCATTTGGTGCCAAACACTGACACACACTGCTGCTATTCGATCTATTTTATTGGTGGTAATTGATGTAGCAGATGGCATGCAGTTGAAGAGCATTCCAGAATTTTCACTGAACATCACCACACAACAAATAGTAGAACTGGGCTCCTAAACAATTAATTTTATCCAACCTTTCTCAACATTTTACTCTGTAGGAACCCTTGAAATAATTTTCAGGTTTCAAGGAACCCTCACATAAAATTACAACTCAAAAAGTCTCCTTTTTCAAGCATAACCTCTTTTAAAACTCTTAACAACCATTGTGGTTCTAGGAAAACCTGGTTGGGAAACCATGGTTGGTGATCCAGTTCCCCAGTGCTGGGGAGTTGCAAGTTCCTGGAGTTACTAAAGTTGTGACCTTATTTCACCAACTCTTGCATCTGCCATTGATTTGACTGGGAGAACAATATGTTACAATAATTTATTCTCAACTGCATCAACAATTCTCAATACAAAACAGGCCTGATACATTTGTAAAGATGGACAGTGGGACCTTTGGAGAGAGTCTTGGGCAAACACTGGGGTTTCTTCACAGAATATTAACAGTGACCATGTTGTAGTTCAGCATGATAGTAGCATTGCTACTAGTGATAGAAGGGAGAAGAGGGCTGCGCAGGTGTTGGAGGAGGAGCAGCAGCAAAAGCGGATTAGAGAGATAATCATGGCCCCGTCTGATTCAGAAACCTTCAAGGGTTTATCTGACTGTGAAATGGGGGATGGGGAGGAAAGCAGGGGAGTTAAGCGGGCTACTTGCGAACAAGAATCTGAGGAGGAGATTCAAAGGAAGCGTATTCATTATATACTTAGCGCTCCTATGGAGGATGAAGACTTTATGGGCTTCGAAGGGAGTGATGGGATGAAAGTGACATAGGGGAGGAGGATGATCTTGATTGGACCCGTGTACAGGAGATTAGGGATATCTGTACCCAGCCTACCTCCAGTGATAACTTTGAGGGGTTCACAGAAGAGTGGCAATCGGGGAGCACTTGGCAAGATCTAAGTTTTGACAGACGCTGGCAAAGGTGGAGGGATGGTGGTTTGGGTTCAGCTGCAGAGAATGGGGCAGCTGAGAGTGAAAGGGTGGGGTGCAGCTCATCTTTGGAGGAGGAACTTTAAGATATAAGTGGGGTTTGTTTCAATGGGTCTTTGCAGAAGGCAAAGTGTCTCTTTTGGGGTGTGAATCTTTGTTCCTGCCACAATTCTCGAGTTTGGGTCCTTGGACTACAGATTCCTGTGTTCCTGTGTTTTCCTCTTGTGAATCCATGAACGACGACTTCTACTCCACTGCTTTTGACTCCGGACTGTTTTGGACAATGCTTTTTGCTTCTTGGACTATTCAGCTTGCTTGCATCGTGCTTCATCTTTGGAACGTTTTTGGACTCTGCTTTTGCCTTTACCCAACGTGCTTTTGAACATCCTTTGTATTCTGTGTGTTTCAAGTGGACTGCTTCATATTTCAGTTAAATCGGATTATACGCCAGGATAATCCGGGTTATATTTCAGTTGCTTATTTCACCTTGTTTTTGATACCAATTCTTTGGCTGAGGTTGAGGCACTGAAGTAAGTGTTTCAAAGACTCTTTTGTGAACAATAAAACTGTGTTTGGACCTTGCAACCTGTGTTTGGCTTTACTGAGGCTTCTGGGTCTTGACAGACCAGGTCTGAAAGACTTCTACAAGCCCAATGACTTTGTCCCAGTCAAGTATCCATTTTCATTAGGTCTTACTGCAGCTTTTTTTTTGGAAGTGACTTCAGTAACAATTGCCATGCAGAAGGGGAACTATTTTAAAAAAAATCCAAATCCAAAATCTTCTTACTAATATTCAATAAGTTGAACATCTTTCTGGATCAAAATTGGCCCTCCTACACAGCAAATGCCTTTGCCAGCTGATTTTGGGTGTCCTAAAAGATCAGCTACTTGCTTTTTGATTATCTTATCACCATTTTAATTTTATAGTTGAAGGGGATTTTGTATCTTTCTTGATGAGCAGTACATGACCCTGCATTAATTGAACTGTTATCAAGAACAGGCATAGTGAGGACAAGTACCAGGGGAGTTATTTATGAAAATTTGCCTTTCTGGCCATTGCTCTTTTTAAGCAAGAGCCTTCTGTAGTACTCCTACATCAGCCAGAGTATGTTTTCTCGAGACAGAAAGACATTTTGTGAAGCAATTCTATTTGCCATTGATACACTAATGTAGCAGCAGAAATAGCAACAAGTCTGGCAGCACTATACAGTTAGGTTGACTATAGGCATGGCCTTTCATGGAAAAGAACTGGGGTGTGCAAATGTATTGCACAGAACACCGATTTTTGCTCACTGGAAGTGATATATCATCACTTCTATAGGACCTCATCATAATGGAGAATGAATCCACTTTGAATCCGGCTGCTGCCTCCTGCAGAAGTCTGGGGTTTGTTGTTTAGGAAGGAGCTTTTAATAGCCTCACTAAACGACAAGCCCTAGAATTCTGCAGGAAGTAGAAACCAGATTTAAAGTGGATTCATTCTCTAATGCAGGGGGTCCTCAAACTGTTTAAACAGAGGGCCAGGTCACAGTCCCTCAAACTATTGGAGGGCCTGATTATAATTTGAAAAAAAATGAATGAATTCCTATGCAGTCTGAACATATCTTATTTGTAGTGCAAAAAATCACTTAAAACAATACAATAATTAAAAGAAAGAACAATTTTAACAGATAGAAACGTATTAGTATTTCAATGGGAAGTGCGGGCCTTTTTTTTTTTTTTTTTTTTTTGGCTGATGACAGAATTTTTGTTGTTGTTGTGTGCTTTCAAGTCATTTCAGACTTAGGTTGACACTGAGCGAGGACCGGGTAAATGACCTTGGAGGGCCGAATCCAGCCTCCAGGCCTTAGTTTCAGGACCCCTACTCTTGTGTGATGAGATGTTTCTGGATGAGATATAACCAAAGAAAAATTCAGGCAGATGGGAGGAAACAAACAGGTGTGTGCTTGGGTGGAGGGCTAAGGCACTTGAAAATATGCCCCCAAAATCAAAGTGGGATGCTCAGGGATTAGGGGGTCTGCTAGAGGAGGACAAAAGTGGGATTTTAAGGTTTCCATATTGTCCAAGCATCCCACTTTCCAACCCTTACACTACAACTTGATGCTGTCTCTTACTACAAACTTTTATGAAAGTCATGCAGATCTCTAAATACCCTTGTATGTAAAATAGGGATCCAATCAGAGTCTTGTGGATTATTACCCAGACATTTAAAATTTAAGTTAGAGACAGCATTGTAGTTAAAGCTACAATTTCACAAAATTTTAAATAAATCTATGATCTTAAATATCACTGAAGAAGTTAAATGGATTTCCTGTTTTAATATGAATTTATATTTTGAAGTGGTGTCACATTGCTAGGAACCTTCAGAGGCTTCTGTAACAAAAGGTGAGCTATAAATGCCGTAAGTAAACAGATAGATGCAAAGCAAATAGCTTCATATAGTTAAGCTTATACTGAAAAACAAACTCATGAGAGATCCCATGGAAGTCATTGAGAATGTTTTCAACTACATAGACATAACTAAGAAAAGATCCTTTGGCTTAATAACAGCTGGGATTTTTACCTGACTTAAGGAAACAGCTTAATAAGTAAGTTGGATATAGCTGTAACAAAGATCTGTTTAAGTTTTAATTGCTGTCAGTATTTCTATGATTGGTTATTTACCTCTGTTTTCCTTCAGAATGTCTTACAAAGACGTGTACACAAGGCAGAGTTCATCATATGTTACAATTAATGAAAAGCATTTCTAAATACATCTGTTATATCATTGGTCTCATAACAAGCTGGGAGGTATTTCCTCCTTGGAGCTGATTGAATAATGGTTAGTATATATATTTTAGAAAGTACGTCTGGAATGGGTTTTTTTCTGATCAAAATGAAGGTGTCTCTCCTTTTCTTAGCAATGCCAAGTGTGTGATTTACACACAGTTTAATTATTCAGATGTTTATTATGTTCTACATAATGAAATTTGGACCCTCATATTTTCTTCCTACATGCTCAATGCAGGCTGCAATTATAGCCACAGATATCTGTTTATTTGATGAATTTTGCTTCTTCTGCATAGTTTGATAAATATGGAAATAAGTCAAACCCTACTTTATATACAGTAATTAAAGTGAAAAATCTAGTCATGATGCAAATCCTTAATTGGACTCCAGGAGAGATATGCAGAATTTCTCTTTAATAATATGGGATGACTGGGGACAGAAAAACAAAGCACACTAAAATATGGTTAAGAAGAACAATTAATCACAAAACAGAAAACAACCAATTTAGCATGGCTCATTCAGTGACTCTCAAGGCTCAGGTAATGTTCTTTTAATCATCTGCCTCTAATATTAAGGTGGTGTCATGTTCTATGGAAATAAAACACAATAGATAGGCTTGTATTCTCTTAGAAGCATGTTCTCAGCTCTAATTTGTAAACACTGCCTTTTCAGACACTCAAATTGCTTGGACTACTTAATGACATGTAAGTGAACGATCAAAAGTAATGGGTGAAATAGCTTAAACTGTGTTGTTTAATGCATTAATTCATTAGCAGAAAACTCGCTACTTGTCTCAGGGTAACTTGAATGGCTTCCTGTTCATATTTCATTCGATTTTAATAAAATGCAAACAGCACCATTAAGGGCTTTTTTTTTCTCTTTTTTTTAGAAAAAAAGCCCAGAAGTAGCATGCATTTGTTAAGCAATATTAAATTAATGTGTATTGGGCTAATAGAGCCATAACAAAACCTGAAATCTACAGGAAAATGTAATAATAATGTAAGGGAAGAAAAGGTTCTCGTTCCGAACACAAAACATATAGTTAATCAGCTAAAATTAACCATCGTTGTCACTTAATTTGATTGTGGAAATATTGTTCTCTATATAGCTTTGTGTAATCTCCCATTGGGGGATGATGAACATGCTTTAATGAGAAGATGCTGGATTTATCTCTCTACTTTATTTAAACTATAAACTCATCTGATCTTAGGAGGTTTCCTCTATTTATCTAGAGGGGGTTCGCTTATTTTCTGTGAATTTTCTCCCTTTTGCTTATTTCATCTCAAGGATTTCTGCAAAAACTTTTCCTCTTTTAAAGTAAATAAATACACGGACGCAGGTTCATATTTGTCATGTAGAATCCCTCTTAATTACACATCCAAATGGCTGCTGCTTCAAGATCTAAGGCCTTTTATAGAAATGTGTTAAGTGTCTTAGAAACTGGGGTGCTTGGTTATGTTGAAGAGAGCCCTGTGGTCTGTCGCATCATCAGAAGGACCAGTCTTCTGTTACCCAGATGTGCCCATCGGTTGAAACCATGACTGCAAGCCACCATGCTGAGAGGAACTGAAACTAGAGAGGCTTGAAGTTCACTATTCCATTCATGGTTAAAACTCTTTTCCTGGGCCAGTGTTTCTGCTCCTCTTTAACAGATAACTCAGTTTCAATGCTGTCTTCCCTTGACCACCCTGGGATGACCTGCCCACCCATACACCTGCCATAAAACTTAAAAGGTTCAGAAATGCCTCTGGCTTTGAAGTGTCCTTATGATAACAAACCAACCTTTGAGCCCCCTCCCTTTAAACACCCTCTCGCCCTTGCACCACATGTTCAAACATCTTAGATGAAAAGTAAACTAAAGTTCAGCTCATTTTCACCCCCAAAATGAACAATTGTGTCTCAATAAAGATAGCACAAATAGTAATAAGAAAAATGGAATACATTTGGGGGTGTTTTATGGTTAATGTTGGGGTGACAAGCAGGCTGGTTGTCATAAAATCCATTTTTCACTAATTACATTATTTAAAAAGAAGTGATTCAAGGCATGTCCAGGCTCCTTCAAGTGTATTCTGCTGACCTTGTTTCCCTGAATCCAATTCTGGTTCAGCACAGGGATATTTTTGCACAGTAATTTCTAACAACATATCCATGAGGTTATCCTCTTGCCAGACAGTGGTGCTGTGCTTATTGAAAGTTGTACAGTGGCTGAATTCACACCACTGTTTTCAGTTTCGGTTCAAGCAAACAAAAAGTTGTCCTGGCAAGGGTGGGTTAAAAATCACATTGTTTCATACGCAGTCAACTTGCCCATGACTTTAGTTGGCATGTGAATGAAAGGAACCCAACTAATGCAGTACATAACATAGTTTTGAAGTTCAGCCTTAGCAGGGCTTACAGCGTGATTCATGTGAAAGGATAGCTCTTATAAGCAAGCAACTGACATGAATAGTACACCCCATATTGACCCCCTCTTGAAGCCACCATACTGATCCAAGTGGGCCACTTTAAAGCTCTTTGGCACAAGCTGGGTGCCAATGTGTTTGTCTAAGAGCAACCTCATTCAGATTTAATTGCGGGACCAGAGCCAAAGGCAAACAGACTGCCTGTTTGAGGTTAATGGGAGGATCACAAAGATGGTCTCTGTTTAGATGCTGCCAGGACAAATAGTTCAAAATTCTTCCTGAATTCGCTCAGTGTTTTGACCTATCTGCAATGTCAAAATGAGAGGGGTTCAGAATAGCTGGATGGTAATACTGCAACATATAGTAGCTGCAAATTAATTTTAACATTGTAATGTGTTGCACAAATGAACTATTTGTTAGAAGTAGATTTCTAAGCACCAAAGTTATTATTTTAGAAGTCAAGAATTCCTACCCATACAATATTAAATAATCAAAATGAGTTATCAGGTCTTGAAGCAAAATACAGCCATAAATGGAAAAAGCAGCCATTCCTCCAGTCCACTTCCAGTCCACCCAAAATGCATTTCTTATATGTACCACGTCTAGGAATCATACAGCCTTTTCAATCTTTGACTGCAGCTCCCATCATTCTTCACCTCTGACTATTTTGAAGTCCAAAAACATCTAAAGGGTTGCATAACCCCAACAGCTGAGTTAAAGTGATCCACAAATGTCAGTTTATCTGAATAAGGTTCATGTTAAATTCATCAATTATAGCTTTCATAATTTACAGCACAACTATAACCTAGATCCGTTGCCTAGTAGGAAGTTGGATAGGGATAGTATTCTCATTACCAACAGAGAGAAGTTCCATAAATGAGGGAAATATACACACCCATTGATGCTGCTTCTGAGAGAGATAGGCCTTATAACTGGGGTCATTGCAGGGGTGTCAAATAAGGCTGCGTTGGATTTGCCCCTAAAGAATTTTGATACCAGTTTCATCAGTTACATCAGCTATTTTATTCAGTGAAAATGAGAAAAGTAGAGAAATAACTGAGGTTGTAAAAAAATAGGATTGGGAAATATCATTGTTCAATGGCCAAGAATTCAAAACAATCTTGACAGATTAGAGAGATGGGCCAAAACTCACAAAATGAAGTTCAACAGTGACAAATGCAAGATACTCCTCTTTGGCGGAGAAAACGAAATGCAAAGATACAGAATGGGGGACGCCTGGCTCGAGAGCAGTACGTGTAAAAAAGATCTTGGAGTCCTTGTGGACAACAAGTTAAACATGAGCCAACAATTTGATGTGGTGGCAAAAAAACCAATGGGATTTTGGCCTGCATCAATAGGAGCATAGTGTCTAGATCTAGGGAAGTAATGCTACCCCTCTATTCCGCTTTGGTTAGACCACACCTGGAATATTGTGTCCAATTCTGGGCACCACAATTCAAGAGAGATATTGACAAGCTGGAATGTGTCCAGAGGAGGGCGACTAAAATGATCAAGGATCTGGAGAACAAGCCCTATGAGGAGCGGCTTAGGGAGCTGGGTATGTTTAACCTGAAGAAGAGAAGGCTGAGAAGCCATGTATAAATATGTGAGAGGAAGCCACAGGGAGGAGGGAGCAAGCTTGTTTTCTGCTTCCCTCGAGATTAGGATAAGGAACAATGGCTTCAAACTACAAGAAAGGTGATTCCATCTGAGCACGAGGAAGAACTTCCTGACTGTGAGAGCCGTTCAGCAGAAGAACTCTCTGCCCAGGAGTGTGGTGGAGGCTCCTTCTTTGGAAGCTTTTAAACAGAGGCTGGATGGCCATCTGTCGGGGGTGATTTGAATGCAATAGTCCTGCTTCTTGGCAGGGGGTTGGACTGGATGGCCCATGAGGTCTTTTCCAACTCTTTGATTCTATGATTCTATGATTCTACATTGAAAAGATCCTAGATCCAATCCAGGCATTTCCAGTTAAACTTGACTTCAGATTGTGTGGTTCTTAGACACTGTCACATAGGTCCTCACCATTGGCTATGCTCACTATAGCTATGGGAAATTGTGGTCCAGTTCCTTAAGGATCATTCAATTTTCTCCTGAATTAGAAAGATGAAGTTGAAGGTATTAATAAAGACCTCTGCCTTTAAACTTGGAGAACAGCTGCCTCTTAACATTCTGGGTCAGATGGTAATTATTATAAAATCCTGAGCTTGGTATGCTTTTTCAAAAGCAATTTTCATCTCTGGTACTTCTAGTTGTATCCACATATTGGTGAAATTTATAAATAACCTCAAATTTTATTTTTCATATTTACTTTTACTGGCGTTGTAAAAGCGGACATTACCCAAAGTTTGGAGTAGCATCTTATGATCTTCATGAGCCACACCACTGCCTTTTTGGTGACCTCCAAAATGATTTATTTATTTGCTTACCCCCACCTTTCTTACCCCGCAGGAGACTCAAGGCAACTTACAAACTCTGGCAAAATTCAATGCCACATGGATAGAATAATAAAACACATCCCATCAAAGTATGAAAATAGCTAAAACATATGAGCAATAAAAACTCATACACAATAAAACAGATTAAAAACCATATAATAAGCTGACATCTTATTCATAGACATTTTCCAAAAACCATAGTCATTATTCATTCTGTTGAAGTTTAATTCTGTAATATCCTATTTGCCAAATGCCTGCATACAAAGTCAAGACTTAAGCTTTTTTTCTAAAAACCAGGAAAGATGGGGTCTGCCTGATGTCAAGAGTGAAGGAGTTCCACAACTGAGGGGCCACAACTGAGAAGGCCCTGTCTCTCGTCCCCACCAATCGCACTTGCAAAGTGGGTGGGACTGAGAGCAAGGCCTCCCCAGACAATCTTAAAGTTCTTGTAGGCTCATAAAAAGAGATGTGTTCAGACAGGTAAGTTGGAACAGAACTACTAAAATTTTATAGGCCAAAGCCAGAACTTTTGACTTTTTATAGGGAGAAGAATTTATTGGCCACACCATGACCTCTAATATAATTTTCAGGGTGTGGGGAGGTTAATGTTGAGGAGTTTTTCAAAAGTAAGTTCAGGTTGGTGGGAGGTCTGATTGGTGCAGGTGCAGACTGGACAAGAGCTGCAGGGGATATATAATGTTTCATATAGCCCATGGTCCCAAATTATTACCTCCACTTAATTACAGGAAACAAGGAGAAACTCCACTGCCCTCTACAGGACAACATGTCGCATGTTCTATCAAACATGTGACACAACAGCAGAGTTATCATTCTCATCCTTAACGTAGCTCTGTTGCCTAGTCCATAACATGAACATCTGAAAGGCAAAAATTGGAAACCACGACATCACTGGGATTGCTATCAGGTTCAGCCATGCATTGACACCTGATGTGGTTCTACTCTGTGATGTTTTGATTTGACTTTAGAAGTATTTTTGGTTTCTGCAGCTTTTGATGCATTGCTAAATCATATGTTTAGCCTAAAGGAGAAACATCATAAATAGATCCTCCAACCCCATATTGCTTGTAAAAGATGTATGCTTCAGTTAGAAAAAGAAACATTCATCATCATTCAGAAAATGATTTGGAAAAAAAAATCTTTTTTGGATCTCAGCCCACAAAATATTTCAGTCATCTTGACAGGAATGTAATAAGCAGAGAGGCCAAATAAAGGCGCGCACACACACACACACACAAACAAGGATTCTTCACTCTCAAATAATCCCACTATTGAGTTGATAGAATCCATATTTTCTCTGATTGCATTACCTTGGTGGGTTCCTGCTCCCCCAGCTTTTTTGTGTTATGTCTGAAGCTTCCAAATCTCAGTTGACATTATCACAATACCAGATATTTGGAGACTGAAGGAAAAAATTTATGGGGAAACTCTCATTCTCCCCACACCACTTCTATTCCAATTGCTAAACCTCATAGTCTGGATTTTTTTTTCCAGCATCTGTCTAAAGACTTCAAAATCTAAATGTGAACATGTATTCTGTTGGTGGTCTTTCCATTTGCATTTTGGGTATGAATGTATTAATTTATACTTATGATATTCATGTTGATATGGTTAATTCATGATGATTTGTGCCTAGTTAATTTTACTGTGTGCATCCTTTGCTTCTTTTAGTTTTTATATTTTCAACCCTTTTCTCCTTTACTTCCTCTTTCTTGTATTTTGGGGGGAAAACTTCACACATATAATTGTATAGATGAAGAATTCTCCATAATTTGGATGCCTGCTCATATATAGCACTCTTACTCTGGGGGGGGGGGGGCAGATGTCAAGTGTGTAATTCAACAGGACAAAGGCAGCCTGCATGGCCCATTCCATCCTTATACACTGAAAGAGGATGTGAAACTTGCTTTGAGAACCATCTCATGGAGTTATGAATAAGAAACCACATGTCTCTCACTCATATAGTGTTTTTCTTGGTCTCTCTCCTTATTGGTAAGTAGACTTGGTTGATATTTTACCACACATTTTAGCACTCAGCAACTTTGTTGAAAGTCAAATGCCCCAGGAGTCTTTTGAATTTTTTCCCCAAGACACGTAATATATAACTCAACAGGAAAAATATTAAAATGTTCTCCTGCAGCTTTACTAGTGTTGTGGAAAGCCCACTCTGCTTTTCACATGGAGGTTACATGTATCTCTGTCTTTGCATTTTTCTTTTCATTTCTGTTCCCTCCAACTTTTTTTATTCAAAAATTGGACTCATAGGATTTGAAACGATAAAAATGTACCTCAGAGCTGGAGGATGTCATTTGTTTCTGTACTTATTACTTTTTTAAAGTAAGAATATTGTTCTTCTATACAAGGCGCCACTGGGTGGAAATTTGGACCATTCGTGATTTGGATTCTATACAAGAATGTAGGAATCAGTTCAGTATTGCTGTACAACGTGACATGCTTCAAATAGTGTCAGTTTTTGTAATTGTGCTATCACGATTTTCTTTCTGGAAGGTGCTGAACAGGCTGCACTCTGGCACCACGAGATGCAGAGCTAACCTCAAGAAATTGGCTACAAAGTGGAGTCCACAACATGTTAGTGTCCATATTAGTGTGGAGAAGAGCAAACCACAGACCACTTACTATAATGCAGTCTGAGCCCTGCAACATGCACAATGAAGGACTTCCTTACAGCCACACCAGAGGCACTCCAAGTGGCCAGCTTCTGATCAAAGGACATTTAGCATAATGCCAAGTTTTTAGCTTTGTGTTTTTAAATACATTATAGCTGTACCCTCAATTTGCCTTTTCTGGTTGCTTCTGGTGCTGCATTATCACAGGATGTCTACGCCCTGCACCACTGGAGAAATTGTACTGTTTAGCCAATATTGCACCACCTGACATTTGCCAGGAAGTAGCAGCCAATAATGAAAGGACCAAGGCAATGACATCTCTGGCCAATCCTCTGTTTGGATATCAGCCAGTACGGCAATGCCTTAAATCAAGAAATAGTTTTCTAAGATCTACAAAGATATTCGCAGGAACACCTCAACAAGCGAGAGTCCAAAAGTGACACCATGAGATGCAGAGCCAACCTTAAGAAATAAGGCCACAAAGTTCATTTATACCTTAAATATACTCCAAAAACAAGATTAGAGGGTGTTTCTATGCTCCCCAATGGGACAATGGTATTTAAAGTTGTTTTAAGTTTACAATTTAGCATTTACAATGTAGAAATAATGCAGTTGGATACTATTTTACCCGCCATGGCTCAATGTATGAATCATGGCAAACTACAACTCTCATGATTCCATGGCATTGAGCCCTGGCAATTAAAGTAGTGTCAAGCTGTGTTAATTTTACAATGTAGATGTACCCTGGGAATCTGAGATGTAAATACTTCCAGGTGTATTAATTATAGTTTCCCAACTCACTAAGTAATGCAAACCTTTCCTCAATGGTGGGCCTTCGGTTTAAGAATCCTAGAAAGTAGAACTACACCACCACTGTCATATCCCAATATACTATGAGTTACACATATGTCATAACTTCATCATGGGTTCCCAAACCCTTAGCTGTACTTTGATACCACGGTTTCCTCTATTCTTTATAACAAGAGATTTCATGAAATCCAAGATATGACCAAAAGCCCAGTTGCTTAAATATCTAGAAAACTCTCTTCCACCAGATACTCTTCCTAACTTCCAG
Source organism: Anolis sagrei (assembly GCF_037176765.1). Lineage (NCBI taxonomy): Eukaryota > Metazoa > Chordata > Lepidosauria > Squamata > Anolidae > Anolis > Anolis sagrei. The sequence continues at coordinate 239,524,993 of NC_090023.1, forward strand.
ATGTGTTGTCCTACCAACCCCATTATCTTTTATTTTCATTAATATTTAATGAAAAGTTCTAGTAAAGTGCATTTTTTCACCCCAAACCCTCCTAGGATACATAATATCTTTGGCTGACCTAACTTTCTATCAATCCACTGCAATAAAGCGATTTGCTTCATAATGATGAGTTGCTGCAGTGTGTGCTATATTTCAGAAAAAACCTTTTCTTCCCCATGAGGAGTTAGAGAAACTCCCCTCGGTTGTGTTTGTTTGCTTAGCAATGTGAATTGGTCAACTCATTAGATGAAATTTTCCCAGGTGCAACAGAGAAGCTCAGTCAATAGGGAACTGTGAGGGCAGAAGAACAGAGAGGTAAATGAGAAAAGATGACAGTTCCTAGGAGAAAATACCAGATTGGTGGAAATAGCCAGGGGGGAGATGGAAGAGTAATGAAACTAAGCAACTCAAGTCATTGTGAGAAGGAGCAAAAGGGAGAGAGGTTATCAAATATTGGCTTTGGTAGTGAATTCAACAGTGAGGAGGTTTGGCATAATAAACAGTAATAGCCCACTTAAACCAAGGCCTTTATGTCTTGGCCTTTTGTACAGAAACAACATAGTAAATGGAAGCACTTGTTTTAAACTAGGTTAGGAGACCTGAGCCGGACAGCATGTCGGCAGTTGTAAAGTAAGTAAGCCAACCATAAGTATCAACAACTGGATCTCTGAATGAAAACATCATTTATCCATATGCTTAGAATTGCTTTTTTTGAAAAAAAAATGTATTACACATTAATTGTAGATTCATATTGATTCCATATTACTCATTATTCATGAGTAATAAGCAGTATGACATGTTAATAAAACACTGCTGTTAACATTATATTCCCCCCACCCCAAAAGAAATCCATTAAACTGTACTAAAAAAGCCAGCCTCCCCTAATAACATTTCTTCAATATCATGCAAACATTGCTTAGTTTGCATGCTATTGAAGAAAGGCTATTGGAGGAGGCTAAATGATTGCCTGTTTTTCGTCCTTCTATCATCTATCTATCTAAATTCTACAAAGTATAACACAGTGTAAGATACATTTATCCATGCAGTGATGTAATGACAGATGGAGAGGTGAAGCTGTATATTCATGACATATTTTATATGTGATGTACTGTTTAAATGCTGTTAGATCATTACTGAATATAGGACATTGTGAGCTATAAATCAGACTAAATGAAATATAGTGCTTATTTTGCCTAAACTCAATGGCACAAAGCTGTCCACTGCGAAGAAAGATGCATTCCATTTTGCAAATGTTTTATTATACAGTTTTATTAGTAAAGGAATATAATTCCTTGCAATGTATTTCTATTCCTTTTAGTTTAACAATACATGTGATGTATCTGCAAAATGAGCAAGTTAAATAATCAGATTAACTTTATACCAACCAAACTATAAATTAAAATATTTATTGGTTTTGCTATACAAATCATTGAACCATCAGTCTTGGTCAGGCCTGCACAACCTGTGGTCTTCCAGCTGTTTTGACCTCCAACTCCCAAAATTCCTGACCATTGGACAAGCTGACTAGGACTTCAGGGAGTTGGTCAGGGAGTTAGGGGCCACTGGTCAGGGAGTTGGGGGCCACTGAAGACACACAGTACTCACCCTTTAGAACAATTCATGAGAAGTCTGGGCTGATGGGAAAAATGAAGTAGAACTCAATTATCCCTTAGAAACATTCACAAAGTATTTCAGTCAAAAAATGTGCCATGATGGCCACCTAGTCTTCCATCCATCTCCCATAGTCCCTGACCAGCTTGTCCAATGGTCAGGAACGTTGAGAGCTGAAGTCCAAAATACCTTGAGGGCCAAAGGTTGGACACCACTGTTCTAGAGTAACAGAGATAAAATCTGGGGCATCTTCCAAATGGCAAATCTGCAGATATATTGAAGTCACAATCATGTCTTTCCTTAGGCTTCTCTTCTGCTGGATAAACATGCCCATATCTTTCTTATCTTATTACATAATGAAATGCTAGATAATGACACATAACATAGGAAGGATTCACACTACCTGCTTTACATCAAGATGTCACTTAGGTTTACTATACAGCATTCATGGAAACAGCATAACTTTAGAATGGGCTTTTCAATTCCATATTTTTGTACCTTATTTAATGTGTTCCAGATTTCCCACTGCCATGTCTTAATTCGCAGACTTCTCTAGCAAGTTAGGCTAACAGAAAACCATTTTACTTTTATTACAGTACATCATGTCTCCATACATTTCAATAGACCAGTCAGGAGCCAACATGATGTAATGGAGTCCTGGACTATGATTCCAGGAAACCAGAGTCTAAATCCCCACTCGGTCATGAAAACCCACCGGGTGACTTTGGCAAGTCACAATCTCAAACTAAGAGGAAGGCAATGGCAAACCTCATCTGAACAAATCTTGCCAATGAGATTGTCATAAACTGGAATTGATTTCAAGGCATATAACAATAAATACCAGCCATTCCTTTGTTATATGGATTGCTGGCTATAGTTAGGAGACAATCTGAGCATTCCAAGATTTTTAAAGAAATACACACCGGATCTTATAAATGTTGACACTTTTCTGGAGAAAAGAGGGAAAAGAATAGTGTTTGTATGAGAAAGAGCAGAGAAGAGGCAGTAGTAGGGAAGATCAAGTTGGAGTTACTTGAAAATGGGGAATGAATTAACTGAAATACATTACAAAAGCAACTGCAATCCACAGTGCACTCACTCATCCAATTGGGGAGTGGGTTGAAATCCTAATGATATTAACAGCAAATTAGCCCTATTGAAAACAATAGGATTTACACCTGAGTAACTATCAATAGGAATATAGTGCTCATATGAGGGTGCTACAATAAGTTATGAGTGCCATCCCACCCACCCACCCCCAGGGTGATTGAGTGAGTTATAAATATATAATAATAATAATAATTATTATTATTATTATTATTATTATTATTATTACCACCATCATTATCAGGGTAACCTCTCTGAGAATGTGTCCTGCGTTACATCAACTAGGTGAGATCAGTGTCTGATATCCTACAGTTGACCCTCCATATCCATGGATTCTACATCCACAAATTCCACTAACCATAGATTGAAAATATCCTCCTCCCCCCCCCCCCCCCATGCACACACACAAAAAGAAAACAAAATCCAAAATGTTTTACCATTCTGTATAAAGACTGTCATTTTACAATGTCATTGTGCATAATGGGACTTGAGCATTCATGGACTTTAGTACACAAAGGTGTTCCAGGACCAAATCTCAGTTGGATATCAAAGCCCATTATATCAGTTATATTTTTCTGTGTGTTTCGGGTCTGTTTGTATATCTGCACTATTTAAAATTGCATGCCATCAGGCCTGGCATAAGACAGTTTGTAGTCTGAGGTGAAACAGCAACACTTGTCCATAGCCTGATATCAAGGTATGTTGCACTCAGTACCAAGGAAATTATTCAGATATGTATGACAGAAAATCCTACAAGCACCTTTCCCCTGTCCTGATTGAAAAAAGTGAAATCTTTAAAATCATTTTGCTACCGCCACCAGGATCCCAGTAGAAAACATCATTGCCAATGTTGAATCAGCAATTTATCGCCTCCCCGAGGAGGAAGCAGAAGAAGTACGAGCAGAAACAGCAAGGATCCTGAAAAAGGCAAAACTTCCCTCCAGTAACATTACTAGGAAGGAAAGACAAGCCATCAGAGAACTGAATTCAGATCCGGATATCCTCGTTATGCCAGCAGACAAGGGGAATGCCACAGTTATCATGCATACAGAAGAATACAAGGAGAAGATCAGAAAACTCCTGGACCCTACTATATACAAAAAACTCAAACAAGACCCAACTGCCAAAATAACCAAGAAAACCAACACCCTGATTAAGAACTCCTCCATAAACTTTGACATACGACAACAGCTATGTAAATCGGAAGCCCATCCACCCAGGCTTTATGGACTCCCAAAAATCCATAAGGACTCCACCCCACTCAGACCCATCGTGAGTGCCATTGGATCCCCCACATACGACCTAGCAAAATTTCTTGCTGCACAGTTACAAAGCCATATTGGGCTCACTACACACTACATCAAGGACTCAGCCCACTTCATAGAAAAAATCAGCAATCTCAAGCTAAATACAAACGACAAACTGATCAGCTTCGATGTGGTATCTCTATTTACCATGGTCCCGGTAGCAGACACCATGGCACTCATCAACCAGAGGTTCCCAGAAGACATCACGGCTCTGTTTCACCATTGCCTTACCACCAGTTACTTTCAGTGGGACAATGAATTCTACGAACAGAAAGATGGAGTAGCTATGGGGAGCCCTCTCAGCCCGGTCATAGCTAACTTCTACATGGAACACTTTGAAGAACAAGCCCTGGAAACAGCAACCAAAAAGCCCACGATATGGTTCAGATATGTGGATGACACCTTCACCATTTGGAGCCACGGAGAAGAAGAACTCAACAGGTTCCTGGACCATCTTAACAGCATCCACCCAAACATCCAGTTCACCATGGAAAAAGAAAATGAAGGAAGACTGCCTTTTCTAGATATCCTAGTCATCCGCAAACCAGATCAACAATTGGGTCACACTGTCTACAGAAAACCCCCACACACAGATAGATATCTACATAAAAACTCCAACCATCACCCAAGTCAAAAAAGAAGCACCATTAAAGCCTTGGCAGACCGTGCAAAAAGAATCTGCGAACCCCACCTCCTCCAGGATGAACTGAACCACCTCAACTGGGCTCTCCAGGCCAATGGATACTCCACCTCAGACATCAGAAGAGCTGCAAGACCAAGAACAAGCCACGAGAGTAAAGATGAAGATCCACCCAGAGGAAAAGTGTTCTTGCCATACATCAAGGGAACCACTGATCGCATAGGGAAGCTAATGAAGAAACACAACATACAAACAATCTACAAACCCACCAAGAAAATCCAACAAATGCTACGTTCAGCAAAGGACAAGAGGGATCCTCTCACCTCTGCAGGAGTCTACCGTGTACCATGCAGCTGTGGACAAGTCTACATAGGGACCACCAAACGCAGCGCCCAGACACGCATCAAGGAACATGAAAGGCACTGCAGACTACTTCAACCAGAGAAGTCAGCCATAGCAGAGCACCTGATGAACCAGCCTGGACACAGCATATTATTTGAGAACACAGAAATGCTGGACCACACCAGCAACCACCATGTCAGACTACACAGAGAAGCCATTGAAATCCACAAGCATGTGGACAATTTCAACAGAAAGGAAGAGACCATGAAAATGAACAAAATCTGGCTACCAGTATTAAAAAACTCTAAAATTATAACAGCTAAACAACAGAGAGGAAAAAACCAGGCACAGATTAATACTTCCCAGCAACAGATTTTCCCAGACTCAGGCAGGCCTTCAAATGCTAATGAAGGTGATCAGCCAAACATTCACACCTAAGTGCAGCAGGGAAGAGCTCCTTGCCCCACCCCGGCCATTCCACAGATATATAAACCCATTTTTCCTACTTCCAACAGACCTCACACCTCTGAGGATGCTTGCCATAGATGCAGGCGAAACGTCAGGAGAAATGCCTCTAGAACATGGCTCTATAGCCCGAAAAAACCCACAAGAACCTACATTTTGCTACCCTTTACATCCAAAATTTGCTGCCTAAATAGACCATCTTATACTTCCTAACAATAGGCCCAACAATGGTTGCCTTTAAAACTGCATTTCATCACAATGCATGCCAGGCATCCTCAAACTGCACCCTCCCAGCTTTTGGGGACTTCAACTCACAGAATTCCTGACAACTGAACAAACTCATTAGGACTTCTGGGAGTTGGAGGCCCAAACAGCTGGAGGACTGCAGTTTGAGGATGCCTAATGTATGCAGTAGGTATTAAAACAGCATTTCTCAACTGTAGGTCAGGACTCCTAGGGGGCTTGCAAGGCAGATGTCACAGGGGTCATCGAAAACAATCAGAAAACACAGTATTTTGGACAGGTGAGTTCTGTGTGGAAAGTTAGGCCCAATTTGATCATTGGTGGAGTTCAGAAAGTTCTTTGATTGTAGATGAACTATAAATCCCAGCAACTACAACTCCCAAATGTCAAGGTCTATTTTCCACAAACTCCACCATTGTTCACATTTGGGCATATTGAGTATTCGTGCCAAGTTTCGTCCAAATCCATCATTGTTTGAGTTCACAGTGCTCTCTGGATGTCGGTGAATTACAACTCCAAAACTCGAGGTCAAGGCCCACCAGTATTTTCTGTTGGTCATGGAAGTTCTGTGTGCCAAGTTTGGTTCAATTCCATCGTCAGAGGAGTTCAGAATGCTCTTTGATTGTAGGTGAAGTATAAATCCCAGCAACTACAACTCCGAAATGACAAAATCAATCCCCCCACCCCTTAACCCCATCAGATTTCAAATTAGGGCATATCAGGTATTTGTGCCCAATTTGGTCAAGTGAATGAAAAGACACCCTGCATATCAGATATTTACATTACGATTCATAATAATAGTAAAATGACAGTTATGAAGTAGCAACAAAAATAATTTTATGGTTGGGGATCATCACAACATGAGGAACTGTGTTAAGGGGTCGCAACATTAGGAAGGATTAGAAAATGTTCATGCACAAGATTTGAGGTATTCTACTGAACACATCTGTCCTCTGCATTCATTCAGTCATGTTTACAGGAATGGGTTTGGGTTTGGTTAGGAGTTTAAAAGAACTGTAAACTCTTTCTAAAGTGGGGGGAAGGGTGTTCAAAACTTTTGAAAAATATAGTTAGAAATTACACAAATGCTTGCAAGAAAACCACTGAGAAAACAAAGCATGCACATCTTTGATCTAATCAAAATAAGCATTGTAAGAAAGTCATCCAGCTTTAATTTCCCAAAAGCTATTAAGCTTCAAATTAAAGGAAAAATGAAAATATAAATGAGCGTGTGCTGTCAATAGAAGCTAAATTTGGTCCATTCTTGTTCGGGTGCCCTCCCCACCTCTGTACTGAACATCCTTGCATTTACCATTTGACAATTCTTTCTGACAAAACACTTGCTGCAATCAGGTGAAGTAGGTTATTAATGGTTCTAAAAAGATATACAGGATTGCCTCATCCTGAGGCAATTAAGGCTGCAAAGTAAGTGTATTTAATATCTCCAAGGGCTGACTGACTATAATGAAACAGGTGATCTTTCTAAAATTGCTATTGTTTATCTCATTTAGAATAATTTTGCTGCTTCTTCTTCTCCTCCTTTTTTTAAAAAAAAACTAATGAAGGACTCCACGACTTCCGACTCCTTGGAGAAGCCTGTGTACCCAAAACTTTTAAAAGCAGCCTCCCCTTCAGGAAAATTAAACCTGTAAGAGCACCCTTCAGTCATCTCTCACATATTTTTCCCAAGACGTGTACATTTTCAACGCCCCTACATGCTGTCAATGCACATTTTGAGGGGGAACACAGTGAGATACTTCCTTTTTGTGCACAGACGCTGTGAGTAACTGTGAAATAACATGGATGCTATTTAGGCAGGCTCCTTGAGAGAAGGCTTGAGCATGGAGAGGAAGTGGGCGAGTCAGTATTTATAGGTCCTATTCAGTGAATAAAGATTGGCTGCAGATTGGATCAGAATTTCTCTGACATTTTGCTCAGTGAGGGGGAATTTCTCATAGAATTCCAGTCTGTTCTCCTGATAACCCCCAAGTATCTTTTCCATTCTTCCCACTTTCAGTAGTGCTTCTCTGCACCACATGTCTTGATGTCTCTCTCTGCCTCCATTTCCTTCTTAGGCTGAAATGTGGATACAGATATGATATGATTTGGCAGGGCATTTCCTGTTCCCTCTCTTCTAATGTCATTCTCTTTGTGTCTTTCTCATTTCGTTCAACTTCAGAGAAGCTGTGGTTCATTCCTATCTCATACAATGTGTTACTACAATAAACATAAGGTTCTATAATTTTTGGAAGGGTATGGACATAATATTATGGGATGGGAAAAGGACCCATTACAGTTCCCAACACTGCTAACTATCTGTATATTTACATGCCTTCATGTTAATTGTCAATTTACAGCAAACCAATGAATTTCATATGATTTTTTTAGGCAAGGCATATTCAGAGGTGGTTTGCCACTTCCTTCTTCTGAAATACAACCTACAGCATCAATGGTCTATCATCCCAGCACTAACCAGGGCTGACTGCTTAGCTTCCAGGATCATACATAATCTGGTGCCTTTAGGGAATTTATGCCCATTATAACTATCTGGAAAATTAAAGCTCTTCCAATTGTATCTCCTCTGTTTTTATAGATTTTTTAATAAAAGCCAAATGACATTCAGCAGCATCATTGGTTACCTCTTCACACTCTTAGATGATAAATATAAACTTCCTCATATCATCAGCAGTCTGGACATAATAGAGAGAGAGCTGACACATCAAGGAGAAGTCTAAACATTGCAGATTCTCCCTTTCCATATGCAGGGAACATTTCATAAGGAGGAGTGTCCTGATATGCCAAGCATAATGATTTTTCAAAAGAGTTTATGATAGCTTTATCCTTTACTTCTTTCCAGTGGTTTTCAACCTGTGGGTTTCCAGGTGTTCTAGCCTACAATTCCCAGAAATCCCAGCCAGTGTACCAGCTGTTAGGATATCGGAGAGTTGAAGGCCAAAACATCTGGGGACCCACAGTTGAGAACCACTGGACTAGGCAAAGAAGTAAAGGCCTATAAATGCTCAGCAGTTCCGGGGGTAAAATTATGTTAGCAGAATTTATCACTTTTGTACATTTAATGGGAAAGACTAAAAACTGACAATAGTCCGCTAGAAGAAAAATATTTCATTTATTATGCATACTTAATAACTGTGGTGGCTGGTAGCCTCCATGTGAGCACAGTGTTGAATTGGCTTTGCATTTCCATCTGAACCTTAGAGTGGCTATCCCAGGCATTGAACCTATTCAGGGGTTCAGAAACTTGGATTGCTTCCTTAAAATCCAGAGTGGATTCATTGTTTCCCTGATATGGAACCGACCATCAAGCATGGGTCTTGAGTGAAAGCAGGTGTCACTCTAACACAGTGGCTCCCAACCTTTTTTTGACCAGAGCCCACTTTGATCAGGGCCCACTTGACCGGGGACCACTTTGACCAGGGACTAATTTATCCAGGGACCACTCTGCAAAAAGGAGTGGAAATACAATAAAAAAATATAAAGAGGAAGGAGATTCGCAGACCAGATTTTTGTTCTCATGGCCCACTTTTGGGCCGCAGCCCACAGGTTGGAAACCAGGTTGGAAACTCTAACAGCATCAGAATATGCTAAACTGACCAGAATTTTAGATACCTTTGAGGTACCCATTTAGGTGCTCATTGTGGATGTTGAATCCCAACTACAAATTACTCAGCAGCAATGTGATTTTATGATTTCATCTTATATGAAGCTTAGAAAAGCTACTTTTGGAGTGTACACAATCCTAAATATCCCAGCTCCCAGAATCCTCCAGCTCCAAAACTCCAAAAATAACTTTTCTCGGTATCTGTTCTTGGATATCCTTTGGGAAAGAGGGCCTATATTCTTTATACTTTAGCCTTCCAAAGCCTATTTGTGTTTGCTTGTTTCCCACCCCACTGCAAGAAGTACCAGTGAGAGGGGAAGTATGGTTTGTTGTAAGAATTGTCGTCCTGCTGCGATTGAAAGCTGCTCCTGCCAGTTTGAAGCCTGTTTTACATTCATTTTGTATATAATTATATTTTGCATATTCGCTGTATTGTCTTGGGAAATAATAATGAGAAAGTTAAACAAGAACAAAGGGCAAGTAATATGTGCAGTCCGTCTTGAAAACGAAAAGCCAAATGTATCCCTGTATTATCAAATGAACAGTTTTTATTTTCCCACAGTACAGATTAACAAACAAGATTTCTTTTATTTAAAAGTTCTCTGAGTGTTCCGTTAAAGCTAAACGTTAATAAAAGTAGCAGACTCCAAACACAACTACAGGCATACATGTCAAAGTCTCTGACAAAGAAGCTCCTTTTTACACAGATTAAGCCTGTCCAGTTTCCCCATTTTCCTCCTCATTCTCCGTCTAGCTGGAAGGGTTTTTTTAACCACCAACAGTATTTGGAGGGTGAAGAAGGAAGGCTACAGAAACACATATCCTTAGTATCTATTGAAATGTTCTATTCCACATAACAATTAAAAGTACAAGAGAGATCCCCACTTTTTATTCTGCAATCCTTTGTCACATCCGTCTTTGAACCCCACCCTGAAATAATTTGACCCCGCACTCCATGATAAATAATTCCCATATAAAGGGCTGTGATTTGCCTTTTAATTGTTAAATCTCTACACTCTCCACCCAACCTATATACAAGAAGCTGAAGCTTTTTATTGGGTTTATTGATACTTTTTCAATAGCAATCAAAGCTTCTACTCAGATAAGAAACACCTAAAAACTCCTCCTCATACAAAAGCTGCCCTTCTCATTTTGGAAGGTAGTGTAGCCTACCTTTTGGAGATTTCACATGTTAATCTGTCACAGCAACCAGCAATAATTGTGCTAATTACCATTAGTGTTAGTTGCTTTTCTTCTTCTTTGAATGTTTACATAGAATTGGCACTTATTTTTAGTGTTTAATGACCAGCCTACTTACTTCTCCTTCTCTCTGTTCATATATATATATATATATATATATATATATATATATATATACACACACACACAGACACACACACACACACATACTTACCTTACATACTTGAGTATAAGCCTACTTTTTCAGTCCTTTTTTATTTTTTTGGCTGAAAAAGCCCCCCTTGGCTTATACTTATCATTTTACTCTGTTATGATTATTATTTTAGTACATTTATTATTTCACTCTATTGTTATTCTTATTCTTATTATTACGTTTACATTATTTTACTCTATTATTATTTTTATTGCATTTATTATTTTATTCTCTATTATTGGAAGGATATGTGAGCACATTTACACTGAAGAACGTTAGAATAATGGCTTAATCATAGTTGGACAGTCTTATCTTAGATTACAGTTTTGTGTAAATATTCAAAAACATTTAACTTACTAATGTCTCAATTAATGTAATTTTATTGATATCCATTTTATTTTGAAATTTACCAGTAGCTGCCACATTTCCCACCCTCAGATTACACTCAAGTCAATATGGTTTCCCAGTTTTTTGTGTAAAAATTAGGTGCCTCAGCTTATATTCAGGTCATCTTATACTCGAGTATATATGGGTATAAACTGAGGAAAAGTTTCCATGTCTCTGATTAAGCACACTATAAAAGGCAATATATGGATTAATTGAAGGTCATCATAAATCTATTAGTCTAAGCAGCAATTAAAGCACGGCCTAAACAGTTTGAGACAAATCCTTCTATATTTTCATTTACTTGGAGATTTTAAGTGTCTGTTACATGCTGTTTTTCTTGCCAGTATGAAGTTTGGCAAAAAAAATTAGGCGGTTTTGGAATTCAAATTTAATTTCAAACATTTCTGGTTATTCATCTGAAATGCTAATTCTGCTAAATATTTTAACTATATAAAACTTAACTCCCATGGATACAAAACCAACAATTATTCATCATTTTCCCACAAGTAGTATTATTTATTGATTGATTTATTGATTATTTATTGGTTGATTTTATTACCCATTGTTCCGTAATCTAGAATTCAAGCCATCTTACAGAATTGACAACAGAGAGCTACAAAAATTGCATCATTCAAAAGTGAAAAAATATATTCAAATTATCAATACAACTACAAAGAGTTAAAAGCATGACCCTTAAAAAGAGCAGTAAGCACTGCATAAACAATACAGCACATGAAAGGTGTTTTTTACCTCTCAGTAATTCGCTATCAAAGACCTGCTGAAACAAAAAGCTTACTATTTTTTTCTGCCGTGAAAAAATAGTAAGAAAGGTGCCAGTCTTAGCATCTCTAGAATGGGAGTTTCAGAGTCTGGGAAAAGCACACCACACACAAAAAACAAGTATTTAACCCACCCTAAAAGTATCTTTAACACATATGCATTAAGATAAATTTATGACTTTAGAAAGTAAAGATGAGTTAGGGTGATTTCATTGAAATCTCCCTGAAACCCATCCCAAAATTATAAATTCAGCTCCAATGTCAAATGGCTGGAACCAGACATAGTCATTCTTAGAACAAAGTCACCAAAACCAATGGAATGTAAGTCAGTCATGGTTAACACAAGTCACATTGATTCCAATGTGTCACCTCTAAGTATAATTAAGCTTTGACCCAACTCAAAATAGCAAACCAGAGTCCATTAGGGAGGACCAATGATTACACTATAAGGTACCAAAACATGGGGTCCATTTCATACAAAAGCTAGAAAAGAGGGAAGATGAAGCAATTGCAGAAAGACTGCATACTTTCCCCACTTTTTTCTTTCAATATTAAATAAGTGTAAAATACATTAGAAAAACAGTGAACAGCTTTATTTAGTTTTGCTCCTGTGCTTTTTGCTAATCTTGTATCAACTTTTCTCCAGTCTGCTGCTCTAAGAGTGTGTTGTGCCACAGCTCTCATCTTCCCCAGCCAGCATGGCCAATAGCTTATCATCTAGAGGAGAATCGGTTTGGGAAAGACTGCCTTAGAAATTATCCCATCCATTACATTATTTTGCTATGTCCACGTACCATATCAAACAATGAAACCTGACAGATATTGCAGCGAGAAAGAACAAGAAGTACTACAGTTCTAGTACTGATGAGAGCACTGGGAATAAAATGAAGGTCACATGACATCCGAACTTATTCAGCATTAGATTAATTTTATGTATTTTTTGCATGGTACAGAATGGAATTGGATTGCTTGAAAAGTATGTGTGGTCTCTTGAATGAGTGCTAGTCTTTCTTATTTCAACTTGTTCAAATCTGCTGTAATTCAATGCAGAAAAGTTCAAAGGGAGAGCTATGTTCATTTCTACTAGCAAAACAAGAAAGTGTCACTTTTAAGATTTATTATAGCAAGATATTTTTATGGTTTATTATCCATTTCCTGAGACACATGGAGTGCAATATTCAAAAGTCAGGTACCTACCTAGTAGCATGTATCAGAGCAAAACTGAACATGGAAAATAATCATATTGCTTTTTTGCTCTCGCCTCCACAATCTACTATTGTTCTGTTAAAGGGACCACAAGACTCTGCAATGTTTCAATGCAGAAAATAATCCATGTGGTAATTTTATACAGAATGCATGGCATGAATAGCATGCTGTATAGTTCTATCTGAAGATTCATAATTAAATTGTCTTCAACCCATTGCCAAAAAACCAAACAAACTCTGAGACACAGGCCGTTTTAACAAGTTCATGCCTTCAATGAACATACTTTTCTCTCTCAACTATCTCAGCATTGTTTTTTTCTATAATTTCTCAATTAAAGATCATGTTCTGTTAACCTCTACTCGAGCTTCTGAAAGACAGAGGTGCAAGTTTTATAAACTCTTCCTTCCACTTTTTTATTTGGACATGGTAATAATCAACTAAAATTTGGCAGAAGAAGGGATGCTTGTGCCTTGCTCCAGAACTATAGTTCATTCTCGGACTCTCCATGGGTCCTTTCAGTGTCAGACTCTGCTATACACATTACCACTATAGCATTAGCTTCGTTGATGGCAAATGATGCCTCCGATGGTGCACAGTATCCATTGGTCCATCCTCAGAATCAATGGTACAATCCGTTACCCAAACTAAAAGAGAATCCCTTCACCAAAAAAATTCCCCTGCAGTGGACATATGAAGAGTTCTTGGGTGGGGATCTACAAAAGAGAAATGCACAAGCTAGCTAGCAATAGAGTATGGTGTTTTATAAGAAGAGGATTTGCTTGTCTTTCTTTGGCTGAAGTGACTTGGGTTTCTGGCACCAGGAAGATTAATTCTTGAGTCCCCATTAACATCATGGTCAAATGTTTTAATTGCTCTGTTTTAATTTAATTTATACTGCAAGCTGCTTTGAATCCCATTTGGTGGGGAATGGATATTAAATAAAATTAATAATATTCACTTTAGAGTCTAAGTCTGGGAAAATATGTGAAGACTGAGAACCAACCAGGGGAGTGGATTTTTGCTCAAACACAGTGTAGTATGTAGTGTGCATGAGACAGAGCACATTCTAATCCAACACTGGACTAGTACAAAGAAGGCTTTGGTTGCAATCCCTGCCCAGCCATAAGGCTTATAACCATCTCATGCTTTCCGTTAATGCTTCCCCACAGGGGTAGGTGATGGTAGATGTGGCTAGGCATGTCCTGAAACTTTCTGGAGAAAGAATGGGATGGAGAATAAATGTGTATTACAGAAGGGGGAAGCAGAAAGTTATCTCATCCACTTTTCCTAAATCATGGATCCTTATATAGGTTTTTGTTACACCCCCATTAGTCAAGTATCATATAGAGTGATCTGATGACATATGAAGATTGCATTAGATTTCATTTTAGCTATATAGAGATTTCATTTATTCTCACAACCACTGTTGTTTGTTTTTGTGAAAATTTAGTGCCACAGGATGTAGTAATATTACCAGTTGGAATATTTTAAAAGAGACAATAAGATACATTCAAGGATTAAGACCATCAGTGGGTACTAGTAAGGAGGGTGATGACATCTTCCATATCAGAGGTAACATGTGTGGGTGCATCCATTGCTGATCCATTAAGATACAGGGTACAATTGTACGCACGTCCTGTTGGTAGGCTTCCCATGGGCAACTAATCAGCCATCATGTGAATGAAACCCTGGGTGACACAGGACTTTGGTCTGATTTGCTCTTCTTGTGGTTTATACATGTGCATATGGTCATTTGTAGTCACAGTTTGCACAATTTCTACCCTGCCTGAATTCTGCTAGAAAGAGAACAGGCAAGCACATTGAGAACTTGGCCTCAAGCCATTTGCTAAAGTCAGACAGAACAGACCCATTGAATCAATAATGGAACAATAATCAAAAGGTTTCATAAATCCAAATGATTCAATAGGCTGGTTTTAGTTAAGATTAGCAACTGAATATAGGTCTTGGTTTGAAATTACTGCTCCTTATAAAAGCTCCAGACAGTGATAGAACAATAACATTTTCACTTAATCCAAAGAGCAGTAGCCAGACTGTCAAGAGCGGGGGGGGGGGGGGGTAGTCACACTGCTAAGGTGACTCTCTTAATACAAAAAGCTCCACTGCAGTTTCTAAGCACAGGTTAGGTGCTTGTTATGTTTGGATTCTTGGCTGTCTGAAGATCAAGATCTTCTTATATAAAACTGTCTGAGCAATGAGATCTAAAAGGGAGGCCATTTTCTTGGCCTCATCATTCTCACGCATACATTTCTTGGACACATGAGAGAGGGCCTTCTTGGTGGCTGATCTGGGCTCTGGAATCCCCTTCCTCGGGAGGTCAAACTAGGTCGTCCTAGCATCCATTTAGTAGGAGATTGACATTTTTTGCATTCCAACAAGCTTGGTTAAACTACTGTCAACCAGTAGTGTGCTGATCTGTGTGTTCTATTATATTTTAAATTATATATATATATATATATATATATATATACACACACACACACACACACACACACACACACACACACACATACACACACACATACACACACACACACACACTTTTATTCAAAACCTGTTTCAATTTTTTGCAAATTACCATCAGACCAACCTCTGGGCAAAATGTGAAATACACATGAATAAAATAGCAATATAATAACACTGAGCTAGGCCCCATACTTTGTGTTTAATTTTATTAAAATAATAAAGACTGACTTCAAACTACACCCAGTCCCCCACATTTGCAACTTTCAATTTTTGCAGATTTGATTATTCATAGATTCAATTGAAATGTTTTCTCTAGAAATCTGTCGATCCTCCAGTAAGACTCTATGAACTATGTCTGCCAGGAGTTGACCATACTGGAAAACCTAGATATTACAATTTTAACATTCATGTTTGTTTTTCATTTTCATTGGGGCCCTGGGCTCCTCATCTGAGCAAATGTGCAGGACTGTCTGTAAACCTATTGAAAACTGAAATCCTATGCATGGAGTAAGTTTATTATGCCCAGTAGAAATCACTCATGAGTAGACCTACATAGGACTTGTTTAAAACTGATTCATGAGAATACAAGTAGTCAGCTTTCCCTGTTTTCTAGTTGAATCCAACCCATCAAGTTCTACCCATGACTGCAAGTACAGGAAAACTTAATCAAAGTAGATCTGCTTACCAAACCTATAGATTTGGTTCATGTGCAAGAAGTCCTGAGTGTTTCGCCACTAATGTTAGCAAAACATGCCAGAGAGGACCACCTGATCAACCAGTCACAAATCCTGTGGACCAGGCATGGGCAAACTTCGGTCCTCCAGGTGTAAGTGGCTGAAGGGGAAAAGGAAAGGGCCTGAGGCTGTTAGGAATTGTGGGAACTGAAGTCCAAAACACCTGGAGGGCCCAAGTTGGCCCATGCCTGCTGTGGACTATGAAACTGGTGGGAACTACACAGAGGTGCCACTGCAGTGAAACGTTTCACCCACATCTATGGCAGGTATCCTTGAGAGGTCTGTTGGAAACTAGACAAGCGAGTTTATCTATGAGGTCAGAAGAGAGTGCTTCTAGAACATGGTCATACAGCCTGGAAAACTCACAACAACTCTGGGCCCTTCCACACAGCCCTATATCCCAGAATATCAAGGCAGAAAATCCCACAATATCTGCTTTGAACTGCGTTATCTGAGTCGAATTAATGCCGTTTTACCACATGAATCCTGAGAATTGTAGTATGGCAAGGCCCCAACATGCTTTAGCAGAGAAGCCTAGAGGCCTTGCAAAACGACAAATCCCACGGTGTTGTTGTAATGGCCATGTTCCAGAAGCATTCTCTCCTGACGTTTCGCCTGCATCTATGGCAGGCATCTTCAGAGGTTTGTGAGGTCTGAGGTTGAGATGCAGGCGAAACCTCAGGAGATAATGCTTCTGGAACATGGCCATGCAGCCCGGAAAACTTACAACAACCCAGTGATTCCGGCAATGGAAGCCTTCGACAATACAGACAATTCCCACGGTTCGCTAGCATGGTGCTGTGGCAGTCAAAGTGGTGTCAGACTGCATTTCTTAGATGCACCCGGACACCCTCCCTTGTTGAACTCCAAACACGTTGTTGAACTTCGACAAGGTCTCTTTGTGACCTGCCGCCAATTTCCCCATGCGCCCTTCGCGTGCCCCTTGAGCTCACTCTCCAGAGAGGGCGCAACCCGCGATGGCCGCTTGGCGCGCATTCAGACGAGACTCAGGAGCCTCCGGAGGGTGCCGCCAGTCCTGGAAGCTCCAGCAGTTCCTGTCTCGAAGCCGCAAGACTGAGTGACCACCGAAGAATATCACAGCGGGGGGGGGGGGGGGGAGAGAGAAAATGGGACGTCTTATTCAAAAGTGTTCTTAACTTAATGTGTTTCAGGAGGGCTTCCCTGCACCTTCATCTCCGGCTGAGAGAGGGTGACTTACCCAAGAACACACAAGGCATTCCCGTGACCGACTAAGGAATTCGGGCCCTGATTTCCAAAGTCAAATCCATACACCGTGCTGGGTCTCTCGCAATTAATAGGTTAGCCTAAGTAAGAACCCTAAAGGTACTGATCTTGGATGCGAAGCAGGATGAGCCTTGGTTTGAACTTGGATGGGAGACCGCCAACTAATTCCCGGCGCTGTAGCCAGTCCTCTCTTCATATTTCCAAAGTTTTGAAAGACCTGCTTAGCTTAGAGTACTATCTGGCAATCTAGATAGGCATGGGCAAACTTGGGCCCTCCAAGTGTTTTGGACTCCAACTCCCACCACTCCTAACAGCCACAAGGCCTTTCCTTTTCCCCCTCAGCCGCTTAAACTGGACTATGTATTGTCGAAGGCTTTCATGGCCAGCATCACTGGGTTGTTGTAGGTTTTCCGGGCTATTTGGCCATGTTCTCGAAGCATTCTCTCCTGACGTTTCGCCTGCATCTGTGGCAAGCATTCTCAAAGGTTGTGAGGTTAAACTGGACTGTTTTGGACTTCAGCTCCCCTCATTCCTAACAGCCTCAGTTGAGGGGGCTGAGGGGGAAAAGGATGGGGCATGAGGTTGTGGGGAATGGTTGGAGTTGGAATCCAAAACAACTGGAGGGCCCAAGTTTTCTCATGCCTGATCTAGATGAAGCCCCTTCCGGGCATTTAGAATATACCCTTCAGGCACAGAAACCCACATGAAAGCTAACCAGGGTCAACCATGGTTATTACTTGGATGGGACACTGCTAGTGAATGCCAGGTCCTGTGGGTACTGCCTCTAAAAACTCTATGGGGTCAATGTAAGTCTCTCCAACTATTTCCTTCATACACAAAGCACACACAGCTGTTGAATATAATCCTTGAGCAAATTTACTTAAACAGGCAAAAAACAAGAAGATTCCCCTACCTGTCTGGATTGTTTTGCCTGCTGCCGGGTTTCTCAAATGTCAACAAGGGGCAATTGAAGTTCCATAGCTTGCAGGCTGACCATTGGGAAGCAGCTGTTAACAAGTTTGTGTTCTACCTAGAATGCCAAATGAAAGTATTTCCGTTAACCAAGCCATGCATTTCTCTGTAAAAGGAACATAATATATACATTTTTATCTTCATAAGAAAACACACACCAAGGCTCCTTCCACACAGCTGAATAAAATCACACATTATCTGATTTGAACTGGAATATATGGCACTGTGGACTCAGATAACCCAGTTCAAAGCAGACATTGTGGGATTTTCTGCCTTGATATTCTGGGTTATATGCCTGTGTGGAAGGGAGCCCAGAAATATGAGCAAATGTTTCCCATCCCTCAAATAAGAGGCATTCCTTATAATGAGAAACACCTACCTGCCCATTCTATAAGAAACAAACTCCCCAACTGTCCAATAAGGGGCATCCTTGGCAATAAGAAACATCTGGCCACTCCACCTGAGGCTCATATTCTAAAAGGGATAGAGCACACTTGCCTCCACTTGGCATTTAATTTATTTATTGTATCAGAAGCAAACCAAGGGTACAGTTGTAATGTATTTAATAGACACAAAGTTTAAAAACTTGGCATTATATTAAATATCCTTTGACCAGAAGCTGGCCACTTGGAGTACCTATGGTGCTGCTATAAGAAGGTCCTCCATTGTGCATGTGGCAGGGCTCAGGTTGCATTGTAATAGCTGGTCTGCTCTTCTCCACACTTGCATGTCGTGGACTCCACTTTGTGGCCCCATTTCTTAAGGTTGGCTCTGCACAGTCTGTTCAGCGCCCTCCAAGTTGCCCAGTCTTTTGTTTGCCCAGGAGGAGTCTCTCATTCGGTATCAGCCATGGCTTGAGGTTCCAGGTTTTTTCCTGCCTCTTTTGGACTCACGCTTGCTGAGGTATCCCTGTAACTCCACTTGGGATCATTTGTAAATAATGACCTCAGTGTCGATCGCCTATGATGCAATGCGTTAAACCCTTGTGCTGCCAGGACTGAAGAGGGAGGTTCGAATCGAGGAGAGCTTGGATGAGCTCCCTCTGTCAGTTCCAGCTCCCGTTGCGGGGACATGAGAGAAGCCTCCCACATGGATGGTAAAACGTCAAAACATCTGAGCAAAGTCCTTGCAGACAGTCAAGTCTCTCACACCTAAAGCGACTTGCAGTTTCTCAAATCGCTCCAGACGGGGGGGGGGGGTCTCAGTTAATTGTTTTCATATACTACATTTCTTCTAATATGAGAGTCAAGGTGTTTACAGCCAGCAAACTAAGAGCCTTTACATCCATCAGAATAAAAGGTATTGTTAAAAACTGTTTTTTAAAACAAATTAAGAAAGAGAAAAAGTAAGTCGGGAAAGTTTGGATTCAGCATAGCAACAGAGAGGCGTCCTTCCCTTTTTTGTGTGCTTGGTTGGCAGGGCGCCTTTGATGCCGGTGCCTGTTAATTGCGGGGAGGACACGCCGAGGCGGCTGAAGTGGGAGGGGGCCGGGAGGGGGGGGGGGTCGCCAGCCACAAAGGCAGAAAGTTGCCAGCGCGCTTTTCCCGCTGCTCGGACAGCGTGGAAGGCACAGAAAAACTCCTCGGCAGCAACTTTTCTCCACTTGTTTTCCTCCATGGGAAACCAGGGAGGGTGGAGGGGAGAGAGGGAGAAGAGAGAGAGAGAGAGAGAAGGGGGGAGAGTTTGGTCCTAGCTAGAGAATGAAAAGAGGCGAGAGGGGGTTTTCTCTTCCTGATGAGTCTCAGCGAGAAATATGGCAATCCAAGTTTTTTAAAGAAAAGACGCACGTGGCTGGGGGCTGTTCGAAACTTTTCTACCTTCTTGAGGTTTTCATGTTTCTCCCACTATCAGGCGTGGGCCAACTTGGGCCCTCCTAGTGTTACGGATTTCAACTCTCACCATTCCTAACAGCCTCAGACCCTCTTCTTTTCCCCTTCAGCCGCTTAAGCTGGACTCCAACTCCCACCATTCCTAACAACCCCAGGCCCTTTCCTTTCTCGCCTCAGCCGCTTAAGGTGGACTGTTTTGGACTTCAGCTCCCACAATTCCTAACAACCTCATGCCCTCTCCTTTTCCACCTCAGCCGCTTAAGCTGGACTGTTTTGGACTCCAACTCCCACCATTCCTAACAGCCCCAGGCCCTTTCCTTTTTTCCCCCCTCAGTCGCCTAAACTGGACTCTTTTGGACTCCAACTCCCATCATTCCTAACAGCCCTGGTCCCCCTTTCCCCCCTTTACCGCTTAAGCAGCTGAGGGGGGAAAGGAAGGGGCCTGAGGCTTTTAGGAATGGTGGGAGTTGAAGTCCAAAACGCCTGGACGACCCAAGTTTTCCCATGCCTGGTTTAGAACATGTGAAACTGCTCATCAGAAAGCAGCCATCCACATTAGGGGCATCGGATGCCTCTAAAGGTGAAAAATGTCTCGCACATACACACACACACCTAGAAAATGCTATGTTTTTAATCTAGGTTTTAATGGGAATATCTAGGTTTTAATTGTCAACTTCCGCTGGAAACTGACTTTAAAATCTCACTGTAGCACCCAAAGAAATGTTGTCTCTAGAAGTCTTCAGATCCTCCAGGATGACTGTAGTAAATTAGCAATAAAATCTCCCGGGAAGACCAAGAACCGCAGGTATGGAAGGATGGCTGTAGCCAATAGCAGTTTAAGGAAAGTATTGACTGCCCTTCACTTCACCAGTTGAGTTGTCTGTAAAATTAACACACTGTCCATATCCAATGCGGTTTTGTGGCCTCTTGTCCAGCCTGTATAAACAGAACAGCTCTTAGTGGTATACCATACGCAGGCAGTGGGACTATCTATAGCAATGATTCTCAACCTGTGGGTCCCCAGATGTTTTGGCCTTCAACTCCCAGAAATCTCAACAGCTGGTAAACTGGCTGGGATTTCTGGGAGTTGTAGGCCAAAACACCTGGGGACCCACAGGTTGAGAACCACCGTGACCCCTTCTACACTGGCACATAATCTGGATTATTAAAGCAGAAATACACATGATTTGCTTTGAACTGGATTATATGAATCAACACTGCCAGGTAATCCAATTCAAAGTAGATAATCTGGATTTTATATGGCAGTGTAGAAGGAGTCTCAGATAATCCAGTTCAACGCAAATAATGTGGATTATCTACTTTGATATTCTGGGTTATATGGCAGTTTAGAATGGACCTCAGAAGTCCCACTCTTGGGGTTATTGAATCATTAGTAGCACCAGAATAGGAATTGAAAGTAATTCTCTGAGTTTTCAAAACCATCCTCACAACAATCCTATAGGGCAAAGCAGTGAGGCCCCATCTACCCTATATAATGCTATCCAAGAATATATATATATATATATATATATATATATATATATATATATATAATGCTATCCTATATATATATATATATATATATATATATATAGGATAGCAATATGTGTGTGTGTGTGTGTGTGTGTGTGTATTCGCATTATATTATATATATAATACTATCCAGGAATCTGAAAGGAATTTGGAGATTATCCAAAAGTTTAAGACAAAGATGGATACATAGAATGTATCATTAAATCCATAATATACTTTGTGACTGTAATTGATTATTTCAGCAGATATGTATATCTTACAGGCTGATCTTTTTGGTCCATTCATTTGATCTTTGAATGGGCCACAATGATCCGTATATAAGAAACACATATTTGCAGAAATTGTGATGAATAGTCACGAAGTCTATTATTAATCATCAGTAGCTCACGTTATGTTAAAGGATAAGTCTAAGGGCATAATCTTTGTCATTCTTTATTCGGAAACTATACTGAATCCCATGAAATCTCTTCTTAGGAATCTATGAATAGGTTGGCAGTCTTCCCATTTAAGACCCGCAGTCTTATGAATTTACAACTAAAGTGTTTTTGAAGAAGAAGCGACTAATAAAATGTAAAGAACTGGCTCTTAGCACAACTTCAGGATCCAAAGAAAAAATCTCTATGGATAGGAGAAGGCCAAGCTTTCTAATAAATTGCCAAAACCCGAAGCCATGGGGAGAAATTTCAGGTCAAAGTCCCCCAATCGTGCTGAAGCTGGAGACAATATTGTCAGAAGAACTTTTCAATAAATTGGCTAATTCCCAGCCCCTCCTTCCTTCCCTCCCTCCTTTTCCAAGCTGCTTAATTTGATTGATTCTCTCTCGCTCCTTCTTCCCCCCACTTCTCTCATTTCTTCAATCTGAAGCTTTTGAAGATTTTTTTTTAAAAAAAACATACTAAGGGCTGTTGTGTCTTGCTTGGATTGCCCTCTCGATTGTGACAGATAGAGACACCAGAACAAACAAATTTCGACCCCCTGTCAAGTTTCCCCCTCCCCACAAGAAGTCAGCCACTCTTTAGGAGCCTATCTTTGAGCTTTTCTGCCTTTGAAGTCCTCTCCAAAAAGCTCCACTTTTTTTTCAAATCGGGCAACTTTAGTGAATATGATGGATGGCTTCGTTTCAGACAAGCAGCCCCCGTCTTTTCAAAATGCCACAGACTGGAGGCAGGCTCGCTCCCCACCCAGAGATGCCCTTGATACCCCTCCCCTCCCCAATAATCCCGGAGGAAATTCGATTTAGGGAGAATTCAGTCTCCACTTCCACCCAGGCATTGTGTTTGCCAAGTTATGAAGATCAGATGTTGCTTTTTCATTGTGTTGACTTTCTCTTTCATCCCTCTGATTTGAAACCCAAACAACGCAAACTTCTACTTGGGATGGACTCCCGAGTAAACAACTGTCTAGTCTACATATATGCCTACTTGGATGTAAATCCCCATGGCTTCAACGGGACTTGGTTCTACTGCAGTGTAGAACCATATAAAGCAAATTGATCTACATTGAATTGTATCATAGGGTTTATACTGATCAATCCTATAATGAAGATTTTGGAAATAGCAACCTTCTTCAAACCTGTATTAATAATTCGTTATGTACATAATTCAGATTGCTTACTGTATTGTATATGTGTGTGTGTTTGCACACAAGAAGCAGTACAATATAGTTTAGAAGAGTAGAAACAGCATGCTTTCGAGAACAGAAAAAAAGAGACTGTTAGACTGTTAGACCAGAGAGATGCTTTAGCCTTTGGACCAGGCATGTGGGGGGGGGGGGGGGCTTGAGGGGCTTCAGCCCCACCCACCCCGAACTTCAAGTGACAATACAGAACCCATAGAGAACTTATGCTGTAAAATTAATTGAGTTTTGATACCACTTTAACTGCCATGGCCCTCAGTCCGAGGAGTCCATGGTACTGAGACAGGGCAGTTAAAGTGGTACCTTACTTGTCTGTGGAGCCCTATTCTTGGTCCCCATCTTATCCTGCAGTGAGGAAATCGCTCCCAGTCATGGTTGGCTTGACTTGATGTGCCTTCCTCTTGGCCCATTTCTCTCTTTTCTGCCTCTCCGAATTCTGCAGCACTGCTGGTCACAGCTGACCTCCAGTTAAACTGCTCAAGGGACAGGGCTTCCCAGTTCTCAGTGTCTATGCTACAGTTTTTAAGGTTAGTTTTAAGCCCATCTTTAAATCTCTTTTCCTGTCCACCAACAATTGGACAACGTGGCCAGCAGAGTTGATGGCGGAGGAGCATCACAGGCATATAGCAGGGGTGGGAGGACAATGGCTTTATAAACAAGCACCTTGGCCTCCCTATGGATGTCCCCTCATTCAGAAAAATGCTGCACTCGCAGAGCTCAGGCTGTGTTGTATTTTGGTGTCAATGTTGACTTTTGTGGAGAGGTGGCTGCCAAGGTAGCGGAAATGGTCAACGTTTTCTAATGTTATACTATTAAGCTGTATTTCTGGCATTGAATGGGGATTGTCTGCTGGAAGAGCACTTTGGTTTTCTGGATGTTCAGTGAGAGGCCGTATGTTCTGCAAAGGTGTAAAGTAGTATCAAACTGCATTAATTCTACAGTATAGATGCTCCCTCTGAATGGGACTTATCAGTAAACTTGTTCACATGGATTTCTAACCCTCTGTTTCCATTTTCTAGGAAGCAGCCACGCCAAAACCAGAAAGTCAATTAATTTGTGGCCACAACTCTAGTCCTACAATCATTTCCAGCAAGAATCGGATTCTCTTCATCCGAGCCAAGAGGAAATGAGATCCAAGGTCTCTTTGGCTCTTTGTCAATGTCCGGCTTTCTCACAAATTTGAACAGAGAACAGGGAAAGAGACATAAAAAATGACCCTCGAAAGTATTTTAATTTCTTGGAAAGTATCTTTTCGGGTGCCATCTTTACCTCTCAAAAGAGAGAAAATCGAAGTCCTCTGCTGCTCTGAACCCTTTTCTGGTCACTTGTTTAAAGGCAGACCCGGCCAAGCGCGGCATTGGTCCTGTGGCTTTGCAAAGGAAGCGGCGGTGCCTCTTGTGCCTCCGCACGAGCAGACTCTCCTCCTTCTCCCCCCCCCCCCCCCCCTCGGGTCCCCGAACCGCGAAGGAAAGCCCCTTTTGATGCTAAAAAGTTTCCTAAAGAGCTCGGGCTACTTAATTGAGTGTTTCCGGTCTGAATGAATCCCAGGCCACTTGGTTTTCAGAGGGAGACAATCAGCAAGCAAATAAATAAATACGGAAAGGGGAAAGACAAGAGGGACGACCAAAAAAAAAGTTGGAAGGAGGCGCATTCCCTGTCTAGACGCAAGTGACAAGCGAAGGAGCCTAGCGCATGCTTTGGAAGAACTTGTTTTCTTCTCTTTGCCCTGGTTCTTCTAGTCCTTCACATAAATGCTGCCCACACCCTACTCTCAGCTATAGCTTTGCATTTGTTTGTTTACAAAATACAGTAACTTGAAGTTTTATCTTTCTTTTGTAAACACAAAATAATGTTTCATGTTGTTCTTAGTGATGCTTCTTTGCACTTCAAGGCAAAGTTTTGAAGTGCAAAGCCACAAAGTGGCTTTTTAGAACAGGTTGAGAAAGTGGACATTGGCTTCCTGTTGGAGAGTTCCAGCTGGAGTCAGGATCTCTTGGGTTCAATGGTTCTGTTTTCTTCAAACAGGTCTAAAAGGGAACTAGGCCCTTACCTAAAGCCTGCAAAAGGATCCAAGAAACGCAACTGAGTGCCTTGACTGTTCCTACCTTTATCTCATGGATGTAATGCAGGCATGGGTAAACTTCAGTTCTCCAGGTGTTTTGGACTTCAGCTCCCACAATTCCTAACGGCTTACAGCTTAAAACTAGGAAAGCGGAGTTTATATATCTGTGGAATGTCCAGGGTGGGAGAAAGAACTCTTGTCTACTTGAGGCAAGTGTGAATGTTGCAATTGACCACCTTGATTAGCATTTAATGGCCTTGTGGCTTCAAAGCATGGAAAGTTTCTGCCTGGGTGATCCTTTGTTGGGTGCTGTTATTTGGTCCTGATTGATTCTTGTCTGGAATTCCTCTATTTTCAGAGTGTTGTTCTTTATTTACTGTGCTGATTATGGAATTTTTTTAAATACTGGTAGCCAGATTTTGTTCATTTTCATGGTTTCCTCCTTTCTGTTGAAATTATCCACATGCTTGTGGATTTCTGTGGCTTTTCTGTTTAGTCTGACATGGAAGGAAGCAGCCAAGCTTTGAAGCTGCAAGGCTATTCAATGCTAGTCAAGGTGATCAATTACAAAACTCACACTTGCCTCCAACAGACAAGAGGCCTTTGTCCAACCCTGGATATTCCACAGATATATAACACACACACCCCTTGCCTAGTCTCTAACAAACCTCACAACCTCTGAAGATGCCTGCCATAGATGTGGGCAAAACGTCAGGAGAAAATGCTTCCGGAACATGGCCATACAAGCCCGGAAAACTCACAGCAACCCTGCCCTAGAAGAACCTGAACAAAGCTCTAGGGAAGTGGTCCTCGACCTGTGGGTCCACAAGTGTTTTGTCCTATAACTCCCAGGAATCCCAGTCAGTTTACCAGCTGTTAGGATTTCTGGGAGTTGAAGGCCAAAACATCTGGGGACCCACAGGTTGAGAACCACTGTTTTAGGAGAACGCAGTTGAGTCCTTGCACAGTTCCTTCCTTTATCTCAATCGGATTTTAAAAGGAAATATCTCACTTAGGAATCCAGTTTCCAGCCTTCCATTCCCTTCCATGCTTCCCCCTACTATTTCCAAGTAAGTCATCAAATGGGTTGCTGTAAGTTTTTCGGGCTGTATGGCTGTGTTCCAGAAGCATTCTCTCCTGACACTTCTGGAACATGGCCATACAGCCCGAAAAACTTACAGCAACCCAGTGATTCCGGCCATGAAAGCCTTCAACAACACATTAAGTCATCAAATCTTGGTCTGAACCTGTTCTAAGTGGGGAGAGGGGAACTTTTCCATCCCGCCTCTTGGTCCTTTCCAAACAAAACTTTTCACAAAAGGGACTGAAGTGAGTGAGTGAGAGAGAGAGAAAGAGAGAGGTGGGGGTGAAGAGAGAGAGAAGAAAAAAACAAGAAAAGAACGGAGCAGCATTTCTGTTTAACAAGATAATTCTTGCTCGGAGTTTTATTTCTCCTTTCCACTTCCTCTTCTTTTGTGGCCTGACACGGTGCTTTCTCTTTCTCCATCAGCCACCCCCCCCCCCGCCCCTTCTCTCCTTCTTTCTCCCTTCTTTCTTTTTTTCTTCTGAACGGTTTTACAGACTGGCTTTGTTAAAAGAGTGGGAGCTGGAAGAGGGGGGAAGAGAAGGGGACGGGGATCTCTTTTTTGAAAACATCCCGGGTCTCCGGGATGGTTTGCCTAGGCATGCAGAACATCCCCAGCTGTTTTGGGGGCCTGGGCTGGCCAAGGGGACAAAGGGAGGCCGGGCAGCTGCAAAACCGCCACAAAAGCTCCCCTCTCCGGCCGCCTCTGTTGACTTAGTGTTGCTTGTGACCTCTGCGCCGCACTTGTTGCTAATACAGATGCTTCTCCAGCCCGTTTAATTGGCTTTCTAGGCCCGGGACTCCTTTCTCTCTGGAGGCAGACCTCCCCCTCCCCCTCCCAGCCCTCCTGGTCCTCTTCGGTGGCTTCTTCTCCTCCGCCTGCCAGTGTTGCCAAACAATTTAATTGACTCGCCCTAATATTCATCTGCGTTCTCCCCCTCCCCTCCCCTTCGCTTTGCTTTTTTTCTTCTTTTTTTGAGAAAGGGTGACAAGCTGGAATGTGTCTACAATTGTTTCTTTCTTTTCTCCAAACTCGCAAGGGACCAGCAGTGGCCCATGGACCACCGTTTTGAGTAACGCTATGATACATGACACAAGGTCATTGCAGCTCCATGAATGCTAGTATCTAATTAATGAGGAGCTGTTTTGCTTTCCTAAATTTTTGAAATACAAGAAAGAAGTGGCGTGGGCGCATCCACAAGCAGTCTTCTTTCCTCATGGGGAGGTAGCAGACCATTGTCATGATACACTAAATGAAAGAAAATGGCCATAACAAATTAGAGAGTTGGACCAAAACTAACAAAATGAATTTCACCAGAGAGAAAGGCATGGTACTACACTTAGGCAGGGGAAAAATGAAATGCCAGATACAGGGTGTCCAAAATAGCAACCTTCCAAGCCTTCACTATCTGTATGCTAATGTATATATTTGCTAACCTCTATTGTGTATATCTATATAAATAAAAACGTAATGTTCGTTTGTGGGATTAACATAACTCAAAAACCACTGGACAAACTGACACAGAATTTGGACACAATACACCTATCAGGCCAACAAGTGACCATTACTCATAAAAACAGTGAAGAGCACAGCAGAAGAGACTTAGAAAGCCAGCCCCCCCCCCAAAAATGCATTACAACGCATGTGCAAAACCACATATATACACACACATATGTGTGTGTGTATACACGCACAAAATACATGTATACAGACTGGGCCAAAGCAATGCATGGCAGGGGACAGCCGTGTGTGTGTCTTTGTGTCTGTGTGTATGTAATGTTAGTTTGTGGGATTAACATAACTCAAAATCACTGGATGAATTTACACCAAATTTGGACGCAATACACCTATCAGGCCAACGAGTGATTATCATTCCTAAAAACACTGAAAAACACATCAGAAGGGACTTAAAATCCAAAAAAAAAGCAAAAAGATGCTACAATGCATGCGCAAAAACGACTTCTCCGGCAAACAAAACACACAATAGCATATCCAAACTCTCTTCCAGACTACAATTCCCAGCATCCCCTAGACCAGGCCCTTTAGGAGAGGAGGATGCTCTGCTTCCAAGATGCAAGCTTTCTTCTCCTTGGATTTCTTTGAGAGCATTCCCATCCCTGCAAATTTCCAATTTCCTATTGCTGGACTGCAACTCCCAGCAAGCTTCCAGGTGATAGATTAGATAGAGATAGGTAGGTGGGTAGGTAGGTAGGTAGATAGATAGATAGATAGATAGATAGATAGATAGATAGATCAATCAGGAGGACTGCTTGGGGTTGCAGTCCAAGAATAGGTAGAGAAGGAAGAACAGGTTGAAAGAGGAAGGGAAAGAACAGGGGAGAAGGAAGAGAAAAGGAAGAAAAGGAAGGAAGAAGAAAAGGAAAGAAAAAAAGGGAAGGAAGGAGAGAAAGAAAGAAGGAGAGAAAGGAGGGAAGATTGGCCACAGTAAGCATGGGCGGGTACAGCTAGTATATATATATATATATATATATATATAGAGAGAGAGAGAGAGAGAGAGAGAGAGAGAGAGAGAGAGATTTGCCAGTTTAACTGATCTCTTTGGTGTGGGAGGGGCTACAGACACGTGATTGTACTGAGCATGTTGAGACTCAAGACTCCATTTTATTATAGGTATACCAAAAAGGGAGCACTACAGAATGTTCAAACTTTGGTACAGTGGCACTTATTTCACATGCCAGTAAGGTAATGCTCAAGATCCTGCAAGGAAGACTCTAGCAATACATGGAGAGAGAGTTTCCAGACATACAAGCTGGGTTTAAAAAAGGCAGAGGAATGAGAGACCCAGTTGCCAATATTCACTGGATAATGGAGAAAGGCAGGGAGTTTCAGAAAACATCTATTTTAAAAATTTTGTTTTATTGACTATGCTAAAGCCTTTGACTATGTGGATCATAATAAATTGTGGCAAGTTCTTGGTGGTATGGGGATATCAAGTCACCTCGTCTGTCTCCTGAGAAATCTGTATACCGACCAAGTAACAACTGTAAAAACAGACCATGGAACAACAGACTGGTTCAAGATTGGGAAAGGACTTGTGGGGCTTGAGGAATCCAAGGCTGGAGTTAAAATTGCTGGAAGAAACATTAACAACCTTAGATATGCAGATGATACCACTTTAATGGCTGAAAGCAAGGAGGAGCTGAGGAGCCTTCTAACCAAGGTAAAAGAAGAAAGTGCAAAAGCTGGGTTGCCCTTAAACATTAAAAAAAAATCAAGATTATGGCAACCAGACTGATTGATAAATGACAAGTAGAGGGAGAAAATGTGGAGGCAGTGACAAACTTTGTCTTTCTAGGCACAAAGATTACTGCAGACACAGATGGCAGCCAGGAAATCAGAAGACTGTTTACTTCTTGGGAGGAGAGCAGTGACCAATCTTGATAAAATAGTGAAGAGCAGAAACATCACACCGGCAACAAAGATCCCCCAGAATATCAAACCAGTCCATATTCCAGGAAATAATGCCTGACTGCTCACTGGAGGGAAGGATATTAGAGGCAAAGATTAAGTACTTTGGCCACATAATGAGAAGACAGGAAAGCTTGAAGAAGGTAATGATGCTGGGGAAAATAGAAGGAAAAAGGAAGAGGGGCCAACCAAGGACAAGATAAATAGATGGTATAATGGAAGTGACCGGTTTGACCTTGAAGGAGTTGGGGGTGGCATGACAGGGAGCTCTGGCGTGAGCTGGTTCATGAGGTAAATCAACTGAATGAATAAACACTTAGGCATGGGGGGAAATGAAATGCACAGATATAGAGAGTTGGAAATAGCAACCTTCCAAGCTTTCACTGTTTTTTGTTAATGTATATATTTGCTAAACTTTATGATTGATAGATAGATAGATAGATAGATAGATAGATAGACAGACAGACAGATTTGCGAGTTTGACTGACCTTTTTGGTGTGGGAGGAGCTACAGACATGTTATTGTACTGAGCATGTTCAGACTCAAGACTTCATTTTGTTATCAATATGTTTTTGGACCTTAATGTTAGCAGTTCGCTTTGGACGTCAATGGAGGTGGATGCAGTATGCTTTTGGACTTCAATTGTAGCATATGCCATTTGGACTTATGCAGGAACAGTTTATTTTTTGTTTGCTTTGAGAAGTAGTGAGTACTTATACTTAAAGACTATGGACTATTGATTAAGAATGATGCCCTGTGTTCTCAACACAGAGAGACTACATTCTATCTATAATTGAACTTTAATAAGAAATATACCTGTATGGTACATTCATACGAGATGTTTATGAGTAAAGAAGACATGATACTTTTAAAATAAGACTTTGCTTTTTGTCTCTGAGTGAGTTGAAGCCCAAAACACCAGGAGTGGTGAAGTTTGCCCATGCCTGATCTAGATAGAGAGAAGTCATAGTCCTACTCTATTCTGCTTCAGTCATACTTCATTTGAATACTGTGTGCATTTCTGGGCATCACAGTTAAAGAAAGATATTAACAATGTGGAAGATGTCTAAAGAAAGGCTACCAAACATGCCAAACGTCTGGAAACTAAGTCCTAGGACAAGTAGCTTTGGAAATGTTTAGCTTGGAGAAGAGAAGATTGAGGGGAAATGATGGCCATGTTCAAATTCAACAGTGTAGATTCATCCAGAGATATGCAATGGATGTCCTTAGCCAAATAATTAGCTGTCGGGCCCCCTTCTGACATTTCTCTTTCATATCATGAAGCTTTAAAAAACTTTTTAAAAATAAAAATGTATTTTAGAGGAATATATGAATGCACATAACATTGATCCACCTTTACCTATACCTGTTTCTATGTGTAATGTAATACAATATAATACGAATGTAATACAATATACTAATAATAATAATACAACATTATAATTATATATTTTATATTACATGTAATACTACTAATAATATTACAATATAATAGTATAGTACAATATAGTAATATATAATACTGATATTGTACTATGCTAATAATATAATATATATTGTGAGATTTTATATATATATATATATATATATATATATATATATATATATATAATCTCACAATATATATATATATATAGTAAGCCATTCTGAGTCCCCTTCAGGGTGAGAAGGGCGGCATATAAATGTTGTAAATAAATTAATATGTACAAAAAGAGTTATGAAGTGCAAACACAATCAGCACAATTTGGTCAAGAGATTGTATACCAGAGATCTTCAGTTCAACTGCCCCCTATGTCTTGAAATATTCTGCCCAAGGCAAGCCCCTGACTCTTAGCTTCAACCCACCATCTGCATAAAGGACAGGATTGCTGGATTCTTCACAATGCAAAGCAGGGATGAGGTTAATACAATGCTCCAGATATTGGACTGTAAATGCCAGCATCCCTCAGTAATGACCATGGTGGTAGGGGCTCTTCCAACCCAACATCTGGAGGTATGCATACTCCCCATCCCAAGCATAAAGTATTATTCTGCAGAATGTTTGCAACATTTTCTAAAATGCCAGATTGGACAGAGCCTTAGATTGATCCTCATAGAGGTAGTGTCTGGCTGCAGATAGAACTGTATTGGTGGATATACTCAGCTGTGCATCAGTATCCATATAGTCTTACTGTGGTCCTACCTGCTGTTCGTGTACAAATAAGCAGTAATTAAGATATTATTAAGACTCTCCTTTTTTCATTTCCTTTCTAACCTTCTCTTTCCTGTTTTTATTTTCTGTTTGAGAGAGTTTCCTTTGTCCATCAATGCTACCCTCCTTCCTGTTGAGCCTGTAATCTCTGTCTGGCACATCTGACTGTTTTGGAAAGGCCCAGTAGGAAAAGGTAAATCCAGCCCTTGGGCAACACTCAGCTGAGATCCAAGGTTTCCTAGGGGTCGTTTGGGAAACCTTATCCTCCAGATCTGTAATCTTGCCCATCGGGAAATCCACTCCAGGTTCTTTCAGGTGTCGGGCCAAGCAATCCGAATGCCAAGTGAAACACACTACACAAAAATTTAAGGGCAGGGTGGTTAGTCTTGGAGGGAAGATTACCTGTGACTTTCATTTTTTTAGTTGAAGGGCACTTTTTTTTTCCTCAGGCAGAACTTTAGTGGTTTGATTGTTGGAGTATCATTCATCTACACTGTAGAATTAATTCAGATTGAAACACACATGGTTCAATGCTATGGATTCCTGGAATGTGTAGTTTAGTAAGACATTAGCCTCTTTGGCAGAGAAGGCAAAATACCTTACAAAACTGCTATACCATGGAGCCCTGACAATTAAATGCTATGGAATGCTATGAAACAATGTCTTCTCACTACACTTCAAATCCCAGGATCCCACAGCATTCAGTCATGGTATAATTGTATAGTGAAGATGTACCCCATGACAATGGAGACCAGGGTTGAATCTCTGTTTGGTCATTAAAACCTACATGGTGTTCCTGGGCAAGTCACCTAGTAGTGGGTTCTCTCAGCCTCAGAAAAACATGAAGTCGCCATGTTGGAAATGACTGGAAGATATACCACAACAAATATGGGAATACAAAGTTGTCTATCGGGAAGTTGCTTTTTGCTGGAAGTATGGCATAGTGGTTGTTAATGAATGAAGATCTATTGTCCCCTCTAAGCCATTACCAGTGGTTCTCAACCTGTGCATCCTCAGGTATTTTGGCCAGAACTCCCAGAAATCCCAGCCAGTTTACCAGCTGTTAGGATTTCTGGGAGTTGAAGGCCAAAACATCTGGGGTCCCACAGGTTGAGAACCACTGCATTAGATGAACCAGACCATACCTCTCTATCAACCTGACATACTTCACAGGACTGTTGTGATGATGATAAAATGAAGGGGCAGAGCCATCTATGCTATGCTCCTAGTAGAAAGCAGTCTCTCCTCATCACCAACACCAGAAAAAGCATAGTGAGTGTACACTGGAGGAAGAACCAGGGAAAACACACAGCTTTTCACTGTTAGCAGAGTAGTTCACCTTTAGGAACTAGAACATACTATCTGGCTGGATCTACACTGCCATATATTGCAGTTCCAAACTGCATTTCGTGGCAGGATATGAAGATCCAGGAGCAGGTTCACATTCTTACAATCTCTCTAAAAGTTTTCAAGAACCCATCCCTGGATAGAAGGCAATGTACCCTCTTTTATTCCACTGGCTTTCCTTCTCTCTCTCTCTCTCTCTCTCTCTCTTTCTCTCCTAGGTCTTGAATTAGGAGGCAAGAGCCCGACTTTGCCAGCTTTGGATACACCTTCAAGAAAGATTGTTTTGTGTGTGTTTGTGTGTGTGTGTGTGTTTGTGTGTGTCTGTGTCAGGAGCTACTTGAGAAACTGCAAGTCACTTCTGGTGTGAGAGAATTGGCCATCTGCAAGGATGTTGCTCAGGGGATGTCCAGATGTTTTTTGATATATTTTTTTTACCATCTTTGTGGGATGCTTCTCTCATGTCCCCGCATGAGAAGCTGGAGTTGACAGAGGGAGCTCATCCACACTCTCCCCAGATTTGAACCTCCAACCTGTCTGTCTTCAGTCCTGCCACCTTGAAGGAAAGTGCTGTGGGCTTTCTTAACTGAAAGCAAGCAATGGAGATGTGAGAGTTGCAGTTTTACCAGACCTTCTCTACTCCAAAGAATATTGCAGCCTCACCAAACTACAACTCCCCAGATTCCAAACCATTGAGCCATGGTAGTTCAAGTAGTGTCAAATCTCATTGTTTCTACAGTGTACACCAGGTATGGGCTAACTTGGGCCCTCCAGCTGTTTTGGACTTCAACTCCCACCATTCCTTACGCGGCTGAGGGGGGAAAGGAAAGGGCCTGAGGCTGTTAGGAATGGTGGGCGTTGAAGTCCAAAACACCTGGAGGGCCCAAGTTCACCCATGCCTGGTGTAGACCCACACCAGCCTCAACTTCTCCTTGCAAAAAGAAAAAAAAACTGCAAAAAGGAAGCAAAACTGAGGTCTGAACTGCAACAAGGAAAGTGGGGAGGCTTCGGTGGAAGGTGTGTGTGTGTGGGGGGGGGGGGAGTCTGGAAGGCGAGAAGGAGAGGCGGGAAACACTTTGTAGTCTGCGCCTCGTCCATCTTTAATTCAAAGACGCATCTCTACTGCTGGGGGCGCTGCCTTTGATCTCTTTTGATTTATTCTCCCCCCACTTTTTTTTAAAAGAAAAATAAAGAAAAGCCACGAGATCTGCTCCGGCCTAAAATTCCTGCCTTTTCCATAGAAACCCCTCCATCCCTCGAGGGGGGGATATGGATGTTTTCTTCTTCCTCGGGGTGATGATATGGTGAATCAGAGGCAGCAAAGCGAAGGGACAATGCGCGTATTCATGGTCCGGGGGCCGAAGGGGGGGGGGGGGGGTCTCCGAGCCTCGCTCCCGGCCGCCCCATGAATCCAAATATTGTGCCGCCGCCGGGCTTGGGGAAGGCGGCCTTGTTCACCGGCTCCGAGCCCAAGGCGGCGGCGGAGGCAGGTTGCACGTTGCCCAGGCGACCCTACTGGAGGGCCCCGGCGACAAGACCCCGAGAGAAAGGGGGGGGCTCCTTTGGCCGGGCATCCACTTCCGATGGGGATGCCTTGTCACCGCAACAATGGGCCGCTTCGCCGACCAAGGGGCTGGGCTTGGCTCCCCTCCTCGCCTCCCCCTCCCAGCCCCCTCGTCTTTGATCTAGTTGAAAGGAAAGAAAAGAAGAAGAAGGAGAAAGTTGGCCGAAACTGGGCCTGTGCCGGGTGGGAAGAGGCTGAAGGGACTGGGGGGCTTAGAGGGGGTGGGCCAAAAGTCACGAAGGGGGTTCAGTATTTAAGAACTCCTTTCTGGTTTTGATTTACATTATAGGCAGGATATATACATAGAATCATAGAGTTGGAAGAGACGTCATGGGCCATCCAGTCCAACCCCCTGCCAAGAAGCAGGAATATTGCATTCAAAGCACCCCTGACAGATAGCCATCCAGCCTCTGCTTAAAAACCTCCAAAGAAGGAGCCTCCACCACACTCCGGGGCAGAGAGTTCCACTGCTGAATGGTTCTCACAGTCAGGAAGTTCTTCCTAATGTTCAGATGGACTCTCCTTTCTTGTTGTTGGAAGCCATTGTTCTGCATCCTAGTCTCCAGGGCAGCAGAAAACAAGCTTCACCCCTGACAGATGGCCATCCAGCCTCTGTTCAAAAGCCTCCAAAGAAGGAGCTTCCACCACACTCCAGGGCAGAGAGCTCCACTGCTGAAAGGCTCTCACAGTCAGGAAGTTCTTCCTAATGTTCAGATGGAATCTCCTTTCTTGTAGTTTGAAGCCATTGTTCTGCATCCTAGTCTCCAAGGCAGCAGAAAACAAGCTTGCTCCCTCCTCCCTATAACTTCCTCTCACATACTTAGACATGGCTATCATGTCTCCTCTCAGCCTTCTCTTCTTCAGGCTAAACATGCCCAGCTCTTTAAGCTGCTCCTCATAGGCCTTGTTCTCCAGACCCTTGATCATTTTAGTCGCCCTCCTCTGGACACATTCCAGCTTGTCAACATCTCTCTTCAGTTGTGGTGCCCAGGATTGGACACAATATTCCAGATGTGGTCTGACCAAGTCCGAATAGAGGCGTAGCATGACTTCCCTGGATCTAGACACTATACTCCTATTGATGCAGGCCAAAATCCCATTGGTTCTTTTTGCTGCCACATCACATTGTTGGCTCATGTTTAACTTGTTGTCCACAAGAACCCCAAGATCTTTTTCACACTTATTTACATGAGATGTGAAAAATCAAATCTTGCAAATGTTATCATATAAAGTATGATAACATTTACTGGGGCCTCACCAAACTAGATTCCAAACCATTCAGCTATAGCAGTTCAAGTAGTGAACTTGCCCACTTTAGCAACATTCCTTTGGCTGAAGGGAAAACTCCGGGTGCACCTACACCAGTGGTGTAGCTCAATATTATGGAACCATTAAAGTTGTAGTTTTATAAGGTTTTTAGCCTTTCTGCTGGTACCTCACCAGAATAAAACTCCCAGGGTTCCATAGCACTTGAAGAGGTATCAAACTGCATTGATTCTACAATGTAATGCACCCCACGAAAGGTCCTTGGCAAGTTCTAAGTCACTTGGGAAACCGCTGTCATGCCTACAACTCTTCAAGGGAACAACTGGAAGCGGAGCTCTCCAACTTCAGTAAGTCTGCAAGCCAGGTGCCCTTCATTGGCCTTCACCTGACCCACTAATCTCAGAAACCAAGATCTGATTCTAGACCTGAGGTCAAGGGCTGTTGGGTTTCATCCCTGGACTGTACAAGTCTCCAATCCTCAATGAATAGCTAGACTTAGATATAGGATTAGAGTGAGGGTAGAGTGAGAAATGAGGGTAAAGGAATGGTGAATGACCACATGGCCAAAGCCCAGGGCAATAAAAATACCTTTATCTCATACCTCACAGAGATACCATACCTCACAGAGTCCTTTACCCTCATTTCTCTGCATGCTTTTCCCAGAAGGGGCTTTGTCTTTCCTCTTCTTGCTTGCCACTATCCCCTCTCTCCTTTGAAAATGTAGTAATGGTATCTCTGTGAGGTATGAGATAAAGGTATTTTTATTGCCCTGGGCTTTGGCCATGTGGTCATTCACCATTGTTTGTCCTGCCTTTTTCTTCTTTAAGGACCCATTTTGCCTCTCTCTAGGCAAAATGTAGCTGCATGGATTTTTTTTACATTTTGTCTTTTCACCTTTCTTAGAAGATGAGACTTAATAAACTAGTTAGCTCCAAGAACTTTTCTATCAAGAATGTATTTCTTTTATTTCAATAAATACTTTTGAACCTAAAGTTCTGACTCTGCGATCCTGTGCCATCCTATTGAGAGAAAGCTTATCATAGCTCACCAGACATAAGTTTCTGCTGGTTATGAACTTTGCTTTGGGTACTCTACTATATTTATGGTGGAATCACCCCAACTGAGATTTATTTTTAAGCCTAACAGTTCAGATTGCCCAACAAGTACCAAAAGGGTTATGGATCAGTTTTTTGGTCAAATTATAGATTTGGTTTGGCTATTTGGGCTACTGATTCAGAAAATTGCATTGGATAGACCACATCAGCTCTAGTTTCTGATACAGAACATATGCCATCCAGTAGCTGCTATCTGCTCACCCATGGAAAACCATATTTAATCAGCCTCGGCACTATAAGAGGGTTTCGCAAGACCAGTTGCTCTCATTGCAATGGTGCAGTAATGGTAAGGCCACAGACCATTTTAGTTCTTGCGGACCACTGGTGGTCTATGGACCACAGGTTGGGAATCCTGGTCTACACTGCCTAGTGAATGCAACCTGGCAACACTTTGTCTACCATGGCTCTCTGTGATGGAATTCTAGGAGTTTGGAGTTTGGTGAGGCACCAGAACTCTTGGAAAGAGAAGGCTAGAGACCTTAAAGTCACAGCTCTCATGCTTCCATCATAATGAGCCATGGCTGTTCCAGTGGGGTCCAACTGCATTAACTCAACAGGGTAGATGCAGTAAGTGTTGCATTCTCTTGCTCCATGGGATGCTCCTGTAATTACCCTCATCCCATTTTGTGTGTGTGTGTGTGTGTGTGTGTGAAACAAAACTCTACAGGAGATGATTTCAGTAGGGCACTTCTGAAAGGTGAGAAATGGCCAATTGGAGTACTCCACCAGAGGGCGCTGACCTGAAACCTAGCCTAGTCTTTCCGGGTCAAAGGGGAGAATGATGGTTTTCTGTTTGTTTGTTAGTTTGTTTGTTAGTTTGTTGTTATTTTGGGTTAGAAGTATTGATTGGAAGTCAGGCATCTTTCGGCAGTGGCATCATTGTGTTTCCTTGTAATGGTTGTGGATCGAGGAGATAGTATTTGTAGCCCCTTTTATGATTTTGGGGCTGCAGCTATAAATTCTTCCCCCCATGATATTTTTCTTTAGTCCTTAACATTCAAGTATTTCCATAACTTAAAACTTTAGCTCAGCATTTATATACATTGTTTAGGTATCCAAAGAAAAACTATGGGCACAAGTACCAAGGGAATGCAAACAAAGCAAATATAAGAATTGAGATGGAAACAATTTGTAATATCTTGCTTTGGAGACTTATGGAAATTCACCTTTGAAGGGCAGAATTCTTATATGGTGGGCAATGTGCTCATTTTGCGTGCACATGCACACACCCCAATATACCTTCCTAAGTTGACACAAATCTATAAGCACAGAAGCAACTTAATGGTGAAACATGATGAATTCCCCTCTGCATTAGATGTCATCCATATACGTGCTAGAGTCTAGATTTCATACACAACATTGAAAGACTTCTGACAAGAAATACATGTCATCCACTTTCATCACATTTCTGCTGTTGTATTCATTAGAGGGGCTGAATGAAGAGAAGTAGGCAGTCATGAAGTTCCATGCTACTCATAAAATGCTTATTAGTGTAGTCAATAACATTAGTTATGATTTCTCAAGTTGTTTATTAATCATTCATGCAATGCTTTAAATGTGCTCTTTGTTCTGCACCCTGTATTTGGTGTGGATGAAAGGATCTGTTTACATATTTCCGGATGTTGCTATTATTAATGGAAGGGAAGGCAGTTGTTATTGATGTTTCTAAGGGAGAAAAAGCCTCCACTCTTGGTGTTCACATTTGGTTAGCCACACAAAGTTGACACCTTTGTAAATTCAACAAGCAGAAAGAGTCCCTCTGAAAGAGTCGGTTGTCACCCATCTTACAAATGCTACCTCTACTCGTATTTAATTAATTGCACTCCTTCTAATAATGCAGCTAGCCCTTTTAATCTCCTGGCTCTTTTTAATGTGTGGTGCAGATGTACCGCTCTTTCTAATCCTGGCTGGACTGATTGATCTATGCAAACTGTGCATGAGTAACCATGAACAGAAGCTATAGGAATCCTGGGCTTGCTTTGAAGACACAATCCTCACCCAATCCCACCCTCATTTCTCTCTGCCTTGAACTATATAAACTCTTTAAAATATGGATCCCATGCCTTTCATTAATTTATTCATTTATTTGCATCTGATGTGGTTCCAATAAAAAAACAGAGGTAATGGTTGGAAGAGGGTGTATTTGTCTTTTGGGAGCTTTTTATGCTCCCCTCCTCCCTCCCCCCTTTTAAATGTTGTGTCAGCATGGGAGGGCAGGGGCTGACATCTCTTTTTTCATCTGAAAAGGGACAATGTGATGCCACAGACAGGAGACACTTGGGTCAGAGACTGGTCCTGAACCTGCAGATTCTAGATTGTTCTCCCCATTCCTGCTACAATGATAAAAGGAGCTTCGCACTCAATGGCAGCTATTCCTCTCAGGTCAGTAGGGCAATAGGTTCAGCACCTTAGACAGATCCTTTGAAGTTCAGACTAAAATCCAGAGTGGTTTCATCGCCCTGCGGAGATGAGACCTGTGTATTTTCAGTTGATAGATCATTTGCTTGCTTGTATAAAAGTTGCTCCCTGTCATGTTTACACCATTCTAAGTATCAATGACCGTGCATGAGATTGCTGTCCCATAAAAGTGTAGCCATGAGGGAGGGGTAGTTTAGCCCCTCTTCAATATGAATTCTGCATTTGGTGCAACTTTTCTTTAGTCCCCAAATTTATATCACTGAATAACATGAAATACTGAAACAATAATATATATTGTCAAAGTGTTTCATGGCTGGAATCACTGGGTTGTTGTGAGTTTTCCAGAAGCATTCTCTCCTGACATTTCACCTGCATCTATGGCAGTTATCCTCAGAGATTGTGGGGAGCCTCTCAACCTCTCAAACTCACAACAACCCATATATATAAACCATTCACCCCTAGAACTCATATTTGCCGTATTCACATTTTCATGGTAAAATTGCCTAAGGTTTTAAATAATTTGCAGTGCTAGAAATGTTAAGACTGAAAGTATATTTCATATAAACGGGATCTGATGTCTTATTTGAGGGAGTATTGCCTTCATTTTTGATATGTTGTTCATACATCCCATAGTCACACCTCTGCTGTCCTAGCCCTGTTGACATCAAAGAATAGCTCACTCTACTTGCACAGTCTGGCATTCTATTTGTGACATAGAAAGGCAAACATTGCACTGTGAATACAGAGTGATTTTGGTTTTATTGGACAACACACAATGCACACACTCATGTGTGAATGTATATTGCTCTTACAATTGTCAGCCATATGCACTGATAATTGATCCACATGTGGTACATTAATATTCAGTATAGGGGTTGTGTAAAATGCCTCTGCTGAGTGATCTAGGATGTCAACTGAGTGATCTAGGATCTATGTGTCTGAAGCATGTGTGTCAAGCACACTGAAACATAGGAAGCTGCCTTATCCTGGTATAAAGTAATGGTCTATCTATATTTTATTTACTGGGTTTCAGGATATTTTAACATTGTAGTTAGAAAATCTCTACTCCACCTTAACTTGGAACTTTCTGAATACAAAGCATGTGCCCTACCAAGTCTCGGAACCTCTAATAATCTCCAGTAACACTTTTATATCACAGCATTGCTTTCCAGTCTCTTGTCTTTAAGGATAAGTCTGAAAACTTCTGCCTAAGATTATCACATACACATTCATCTTTAGTACCATTAAAAGGTTCCATATCAGATTATTAAACACTATTCCCAGCATTCATGATGCATTGGCTGTAATTTGTTATTCCATTTTCGTTCTCTGCACCCTATGAAAGGATAGGCACATTAGTGGCATTCACGTCTGTTTACAGTAGGTGCTATCAGAGGGCCCTTCCATACTTCCCCTTTATCCCAGGATCTGTTCCTGGATTATCTGTTTATCCCAGGTTATCTGTCAGTGGAAACTCATATATTCCAGTTTAAAACAGATAATCTGGGATCAGATCCTGGGATAAAGGGTAGTGTGGCCCCATGTCACGTTTTAAAGAAAATGCTGAGAAACTAAATCTCATTTTACATCTTCTGTCTTGGCTGAATCTACGTGTTCTTTGGCCACACTTTCTCATGCCCCCATAACATATTTAAATAGATTTTGTGAAACATGATAGCAGATGGCTAGCCAGTTGTACATTTCCCCACAATCTGATGACTGCTGGCAACATTTATTGGAAATGGGGCTGCCTCCAAGCACATACAGGAAGATAGTGGGAAAGAAGAGAGAGAAGGAAGGTGACTTTTTAAAAAAACGAGTCTTACTAAAAGTAAGCCTGTAGAAGAGAATATTGAAAGGAGACATAATAGCCATGTTTAAATATTTGAAAGGATGTCACAAGGAAGAGGGAGCAGGCTTATTTTCTGCTGCCCTGTAGACTAGGACTCGGAGCCATGGGTTCAAATAATAGGAAACGAGATTCCTTGAACATTAGGAAGACCTTAAGAGCTGTTCAACAGTGGAACTCGCTGCCTCAGAGTGTGGTGGAAGCTCCTTCCTTGATGGATTATAAACAGAGGATGGTTAGCCATCTATCAGGGGTGCTTTGATTGTGCTTTTCCTGCATGGCATGGGATTGGACTGAATGGGCCAAGTGGCCTCGTCCAACTTTTGAAAAATGGAAATCTCCATAGTCTTTTGGAGATTTTATGATCTTTGCAAAGTTGTGACCTTGTTAGAAGTCACAACCTTTTGAAAATCGATGCTATAACCTCTTAGTAAAAGAAATCCTTTTGGGAAAATGGCATTCACCAGCATTCAGCAGTTTCAGATGTGTTCGTTTTAGTTGCCCAAAAACATCTACTCTCCCTTAAAATATATTTGCCTTTAAATCATGCTCTTAAGAGACAAAACTAAATAGATTTATTTAAAAGTAACATGGTTGGTTTACTCACAAACTTCATGTATTCAGTATACAGGTAGTTTGCATATGGATCCAATTACATATAGGATTTGAAGTAGTTTCTCCGAGTAGGGCATTTCTCATAATTAACAGTCCAAAAGTCCAAGGCATCTCTCTGTTCTGCGAGTCTTAATAAAGTCTATGTCTAGTCTAAAAGTCCAATGAAGTCTGTAAGCAAGCATTCCTACTGAAGTCCAAAACAAAACTGTTCTTACTGAAGTCTAAACTGTACTGTTCTAAAATGGAGTCTGATTCAAGCCCAGTTCTGATCACATGGTCTGCAGCCCCTCCCACATCAAGAGTTAAGGTAAAATTGCAAACCTATTTACACACACACAATACAGTAAGCAATTATTTACATAACAAACAACTAGTGGAGCATTGAGAAGGTTGCCATTTCCAACACCAACTCTGATTCTATGATTCTGTGATCCTAACCCAAACGCACTCAAACTTTGATGCTATTACATTCATTTTTGTTTTAAAAGGGGGGGGGGGAGTGGAAAGAGGGAGGTAGAGAGAGATGGAGAAATATTTTGACCATACAATTTGCAATGCCAAGTGATTCCATATCTTGTGAATGTTGAGGGCAGAGAGAACATACTGTGAATAAGGTTTAGAGCAAAATTGCCAGAACTATATTACAGCTGAAATGTAATATGTGGTTTATATGTAGGCAGCACATTAGTTGGAAGTTCTATCCTTGCCGTCAGTCTTCCCCACTGCTTAGTCCATTGTTGTTAGTGTTCTGTTCTAGAACAAGATGGTAGAATCACTTTTGGTGGACTTGAATGTTAACTACATTGTTCTCAGAGCCAAAGTTGTCCCATCCTTCACCAAAAAGAAATAGCAGTCTTACGCAGCATGCCATTACCAGAAAACAGTATGCTAAATGTTTTCATGATATTTCCTATGCTATTATACATTTTCATCCACCCTATTGAACCAATTATCTTTTAATCAGCTCAAATATTGGCCTTCCTCCCCGCATTTTCAAAATTGTATTTTGCTGCTTGATGGTTGTCTATTATTGTTATGCTGTTTTATGCTTTTAAAATTGTAATTCGTTATTGCTTTGCTTTTAATTGTATGTTGCCTGGTCTTGGCCCCATGTAAGCCGCCCCAAGTCCCTTCAGGGAGATGGAGGTGGGGTAAAATTCTTCCTCTTCTTGCTCCTCCTCCTCCTCCTCCTTCTCCTCCTCCTCCTCCTCCTCCTCCTCTTCTTCTTCTTCTTCTTCCTCTTCTTCTTCTTCTGTAACCCAGTATCATTCTGCTTGTTCAGATTATTCCCAGGCCACTAAACTTCAGCTACTGGTTTACTGGGCCAATTTCTCTCTTGACGAGGTTTATACTACCCAAAGTAAATAGTGTTAAATACTATATAAATGGTAACTGTTCAATTTCTACATATATTCATATATGCTTTGATGGCTTATTGCAGCTTCCTTGTTGCTTCATGAGCTTCTGGGTGTTTGTTTTAAAGGTATTTATGAACAGGCAATTATGATTCCCCCTTCTCTCCCCCCCCCCCCCTTCCAATGGACCAATATGGCTGTCTCTCATTTTGGTATCAGTTCAAAGAAGACATTCTTGTTTAACCCATTTTCTATTTACATATCACAGGAATCAAAGTTTATTAAGCTGAGGTAACTGTTCATATGGGAATATGGTTTTACTGAACAGAAAGCCTTTTATAGAACCAATAAATCTGGAAATACCTTCATTCAAGTCCAAACTCTGAATCAGCTGGAGTCCTTTCCAACTTAGTCCCATTTTCATGTGCTCTTTAAAAACTTCCAACATTACAGCCAGGATTATCATTGGTCATGGATATTACAGTACAACATTATTCTGGGGTTGAAATTGAAAAATACTAGTATATGGGCTCATTAGCTAGCTACTCATAAATAAATATGCATAGATGGAAAATACTTAAGTATTACCTTATTACCTTAAGTAATAAAACTATTACTTAAGGGATACAAGTCTAGTTCGAAGCAAATGTCCTGAAAACTGCTACTAAGAAGGCTCCACCTCTAGCGATTGAAATCTAAGCTTAAATTGGAAGAGACATTCACAGAATGCCTTCTATTGATGACCACAGACAGAGGTGGTCAACACATCCTAGCCTGGCCATTTTTGGCAGTCTGCCTTCAGCATGGCAAAACCACACTTGTGGCATGTGGTGGCAACACAAAACAGTAGGATAGTATTATGGTACACTTCTGAATCATAGAAAACTGCCACCTTTGTT
This sequence comes from Anolis sagrei, assembly GCF_037176765.1. NCBI lineage: Eukaryota > Metazoa > Chordata > Lepidosauria > Squamata > Anolidae > Anolis > Anolis sagrei. The sequence goes on from NC_090023.1 coordinate 239,569,755, forward strand.
ACTAAATGTCATAGTAAATTGCAGTAGAAGCAGAAAATGTAACCACTGGTTGAATTTCAGCTGTAACTAGTGAATTTGGGCAACAATGTGGTGGGCTGAGTCTAGTGCAGCCCTTCTGATATTTACTATAATCACTTATTAAGACATTTAATATAATTGATACAAATAAGTACATATGGAAGACACCTGTTAGCAATACATTGCTGCTATCTATGTAGGCAAGCAGGTTAGTCATTGTGCAAGGTATTATAAGTACACACCTCTCATCAAAATTGCAATATTGATATGTATGTGAAGGGGAGGGGGCATCTCTGTGGGTGCTTTATTTTCATGTCACAATACCTAAAACAAATATTTCAAAGTGTATGAAAAGAACTGAAAAAAAACACATTTTTATATCTCAGAATTAATCAGACCTATTGATCATTTCCCCACTACAAGTATCAAGTCATCACTACACAATTAGAAATGCAGTCTTAATAAAATGGCCAATGTGAAATTAATTGTTGTATTCTTATGGTTCTTATAAGTCACAATTAACATTTTTCATTCTTTCATAGATATCAGTTGTAACCAGTTAAAGTGAGAGAGGACTGGTCAAATATATTCAAAGCAATGTATCCCCATTTAAACTCTTGATGTAGTATTTCGTACTAGCTTTACTTTCCAAACTGACATGTCCTATCAAGCAGACTACACATGTATCAGATCCTGTCTAATCTTGCAAGTTAAGCAGGCTCATTCCTGGTTAGTACTTGGATGGGAGACTGTCAATGCATATAGTATTGAAAGCTAAAGGAAGAAAGGCAAAGCCACGTGTGAGTATTCCTTGCCTAAGAAAACCCTATGAAATGCATGGGATCTGAAAGCATACAGAGAGAGAGAGAGAGAGTTCACTGGGAGATTCTCATAGCACAAATCAATGTTGTAAAGTTATCTATCTTCAGCTAGGTCATACCTAGGATGCCTAGCCATCATGGTCACTGAAAGCACTGACTTTTTCTTTTCTAGCTAACCTTTGTCATCCTACAGGATGGTGAAGGATTGTTTCAGTGCTAACTTTAGGTCTAAATCTCAGACTCAGAAATCACTATCAGTGTCATTCTAGCAATCATGGATCTAGATCAGTGGTTCTTAGCCTTTGGGTCCCCTGATGTTTTGGCCTTCAACTCCCAGAAATCCTAACAGCTGGTAAAGTTGCTGGGATTCCTCAGAGTTGTAGGCTAAAACACCTGGAGACCCACAGGTTGAGAACCACTGATCTAGATCATACAATCAAGCTCTTTGTCTAGCATGTTGCCAGGCATTTTAAAAGTGTGATAAAAATGAAATTGTGCTGCAGTTCTTAACAGTTTTCATAATTTTACAAGCCACAGCAACATGCCTGTCTTTACTCCAGCTATCTTTTCATAAACTAAACTCAAAGCTTTCATCTTTTCACATTACAGGCTTAAACATCTTTTGACAATATGGCTGTAATTCTGTTCATCTTTCAGCTTTATGTTTCAAAACTGTAAATGGTCCCCCAAAGGCAGAGAAAGCATATTTTCATGTAAAGACAGTCCTGCACAATATGGGTCTCCAGCCCTCTGGTAAAATTCAAAATGCTCCTGTTTGAAAACCTTTTCTGACTTCTTTGTCTCATTCCAGCAAACCAAAACTGGGATGTAGGAGGGATGCCTTTAGTAATATAGTTCACTGCTTTCCCTTGTTTCGGAATCAGCTGTGGTGGAGTTAGCAGCAATGATTCTACCCTGTTTATCCACAATGAACCTTCACTGAAGATGCGCCTCACCAAAGGAGGAATACAGATGAGATAAAGTGCTGAAGGGGGGGAGTAGGAAGAGGAGAGGAGATAAAAATTGAAAAGAGGGAACCAAGAACTGTGGTATTCCCAAGGGGATCATTAGGGTAAAGCAGTAGTGCTGGTCCAGGAGAAGAAGAGAAATGGCATATAGAGAGTTGTCATTGTTGGGAATAGCAACCTTCTAGAAGCCTCCTATACTAGTTATTTGTTATGTATATAATTGTAATGGCTTACTACATTATATGTATATATTGATATGCAGTTTCCCCTTAACTCTATGTTGTTTGAGGTTGTGGGAGGAACTTCAGACCATGTGACCAGATCTGGGACTATTCAGACTGAAACTCCATTTTAGAAGCCAGTATAGTTTAGAAGTCAATTAGTACAGTATGCAATTGTCAGTATTAGTGTAAAGTCAGTGTTAGTATGCTGCAGTGTATAGTGAGTCTGTATTGAGTCAATGTTCAGTAATGTATTAGACTGAAGAGAGTGTTAGTCTGTATGCAACAAAGAAGAGACTAAAACAGAATACTTTAAAGAACATATTGTTTAAATTTTCAACCAATAAGAAATGTATCTGTATGCTGAATATGTGAAGTTTATAAGTAAATCAACTATGTTACTTTTAACTGAGACTACTTATTTTTCATCTCTTGAGAACATAATTAAAAGCAATATATTTTATGGGAGAGTGGATGTTTTGGGGGCAACGGAAATAACACTTTTGAAGATCTGCTATATATTTTGCACATTGACATATCTTTGTTCCTAGCAGTTCAGTCTTAGATTGCAATGATATGTGTATTCATATTGTTGCAATCTAAGACTGGAATCCCATTTATTAGTTCCAGCTAGATTGTGAAATGTTGAATTATGAAACAACATATAAGAAAATCCTGGGCCACAAGGATGAAAATCTGGTCCATGAACCTGCTTCCTATCTATTTCAATGCTACAGTATAAAAAACAGTTAATAACCTAACACATTACATAATTAATAACAATTACTACAATAACCATTCATTATCATCTCATCATCAAAAACATGATCCAGATTCGTCATCCATTGTTCCATTCCAGTGTTCATTAACCAATCATTGCACTAATTATTCGAACACCTGCTCAAACAGCCAGGTCTCCACTTTTTTGCGGAATACCATTAGAGATGGTGCTAGTCTAATGTCCGTAGGAAGGGCGTTCCACAGCCGAGGAGCCACCACCGAGAAGACCCTATCTCTCATCCCCGCCAGCCGTAACACAGTATCATGGGAGTTGTAGTTTGGTGAGACACCATCACTTTTGGCAGAAAAGACTAAAGACTTTTCAAAACTAGAACTCCAATTATTCCATAGCATTGAGCCATGGCAGTTAAACTGCTGTCAAATGGGCTTAATTCTACAGTGTAATTACACCCTGAGTCCATTGAAAGGTTGGAGCAGGTGATTATGCAGGAGTGCTGATTTTAAGAACCTACTTCAGAATAGAACTGGTCCACATGCTTCCAAGTGGCTGGCCTTGGTCACATTTAGTATTTCCTTAATCTCAGTTTCAGTGACTGATGTCAGTGCCACAGCTATTCACAACCACATGGATGATCTTATTAGAAAACACTCATTCTGCATAAAAGAATAAATAAGATTGATGATGATGATGCAAGGTCTAAATGTTTTATGTTGTGTCTGTGATTGTTGTTTTATAATTTTAATGGTTTTAATCTATTGTCATTGGTTGTTAATTCGATGTGTGATGTGTTTATTCATGTGAGGCATTGCATTTTGCTATTGATACTGTTATGAACCGCTTTGAGTCCTCCCCAGGAGTGAGAAAATCAGTATATAAATGCAATAAATAAATAAATAAATAAATGATGGGAGAGAGAAAGAGAGATTGAATGTATGAGTGGATGGGTGGATGGATGATTGCCTAACTTTTGACAAAGCTGAGGTATCTCCTTGCATTTAGTGACAATGCTTGAAATAAATGCTTAGATGTCCTCATGGAAAAGATGGTGTAATGAGCAGATTTCTTAAAAGACAGGTAAAACAAGAAGAACACCACCTAAACCTTTTGCTTGCCTCTCCCACTACAGTCTCATTCTTTCTTTTAGGGTTGTGAGAAAGAGCCAGGCACCTTTACATCTCAATTTCTCCTCTCTGGCACTGGATGTGGAGGGAGGGGGCGAGGAGAGACGGCTCCTGATGTGTCAAGGCTGTAAATTTCTTTTATGGGTTCCAGACTGGACACAGTCCAGCCGAGCCCTCATAGAAAACTTCTGGCAACTTAATGGGAGGACAATGGGGGCCGAACTTTATTCTTCTCTCCAGCAAGTCCTCACATGTTTGTGGAGCAGAGATTGAAAAGGGCTGGCAGAGACAGGAGAGGAAGCCCTGGGGAAGACCTGATGCCAAAGAGAGCGAGAAACATTTTTATTCTAGGCCTTTAGAAAACTTCCCCTGAAGTCTGTAGAAAAGTTTGGTCCTTTCCCCATCCCTAGAGTTCTGGAAACGCTCCTGGGTTTGTTTATTTGTTTGTTTTTCTGTTTGTCTTTCCAAGTGTCTAAGAACTTTCAGATATCCGAAAACTTTCAAAGTGGCTGAGTCGAACTATTTTTAAAACCATCCGGTAAATAGGTCAATAGGAAAGATTAGTCTTTCCATGAGAAATGCTGTTGCAGCCAGGTGGAGGACTTTAGAAACTACTTCATCACAATAGAGAAAAAATCCACTTAAAATCCGGTTTCAGCCTCTTGCAGAGTTCTGGGGTTTGTAGTTTAGTGAGGCTGTTAAAGGCTTCTTCCTAAACTACAAACCCCAGAAATCTGCAGGAGACAGAAACCGGATTTTAAGTGGATTTTTTCTCTAGTGTGATGAGGTGAACAAGTGCATCTACGCGGTAGAATTAATGCAGTTTGACACCACTTTAGCTAACATAGTTCAGTGCTATGGAATCCTGGGAGTTGTAGTTCTGCAGGTCTTAAGCAGGTCTGCCCATTAAGCTATGCCAGTTAAAGTGTTGACCAAGTGTGTTAATTCTACAGTGTAGATGCATCCTAAGGCCTGGCGTTCCCATCGTGGCTTTTGGACACCAGTAATTTGAAAGCCATTCCCAGGAAGCTCAGCGGCGGATTTCCAAATAATTCATCTCGTAAGGTAAATCCCAAGTAAATCTGTCTCGGGTGGCATCTTAAATTCCTCTGAAGTCAGTTAAGGGGTCGTAAAAAAGATGTATTCAGTGACAAAGCTGAATTACAGCATACTGGATTTACGCATACGAAAACGTTGATTGAATACATTCATTTTATATCCCGCTCCCGGCATAAGAAACCAAAGCGGCTTACAATAACGGAAAACAAAGTTCAGCTTTCTTATTTGCAAACGGAAAGAAAGGGATTTTTTGGAAAAAGGCGTTCAGAGCTGGAGAAGAGAAACAGCCGTGATTTGGTTGTTTTGGTGAACCTCCAAGCTGACCCTAACTTAGATTTTTCTTGCCAAGATTTATTCAGAGGACGTTGTTGTCTTGTACCTTCTGTTGGAATTCAACCCCACACTGCCCAAGTCTCAAGTCCTCAACGAGGAGCAGTAAGTTTGAGTATAGATTAAGGCAGGGGTTCTCAACTTTCCTAATGGCACGATCACCTTAATAAAGTTCCTCATGATCCCCAACCACAAAATTATTTTTGATTACTGGTGGGATTGGGGGGGGGGGGGGGACTTTGATTTTGTCATTTGGAAGTTATAGTTGCTGGGATTTATAGTTCACCTACAGTCAAAGAGCATTCTGAACTCCACCAACGATGGAATTGAACCAAACTTGGCACACAGAACTCCCATGACTAACAGAAAATACTGGGTTTGGTATGCATTGACCTTGAGTTTTGGAGTTGCAGTTCACCTACATCCAGAGAGCACTGTGGACTCAAACAGTGATGGATCTGGACCAAACTTGGGACAAATACTCAATATGCCCAAATGTCAACACTGGTGGAGTTTGGGGAATATAAACCTTGACATTTGGGAGTTGTAGTTGCTGGTATTTATAGTTCACTTATAATCAAAGAGAATTCTGAACCTCGCCAAGGATAGAATTGGGCCAGACTTCCCACACAGAACCCCCACGACCAACAGAAAATAGGGTGTTTACTGATGGTCTTCTGCGACCCCTCTGACACCCCCCTTGCTACCCCTCCCAGGGGTCCCACGCTGGACTATGAGTTTTCATTCCCCCGTGTCTCCTGTATGACAATTGAAATGTATATAATTTCTTCTCTCCTCTCTGTTTCTGTTCTCATTCTTATTGGTTCTGATACTTTTCTACTGCAAGCCTTTACTTTGACTTTAGGGGTTTTTTTCTATTGGAGTATGTACTATGTGCTTTGAGATCTCTCTCTGCAATGTGTCAAGAGAGATGCAGAGATTAATGTTTTTGCCCTCTCTTTGAAACCTTAGAAGAGATGGGTGTTAGAGTTAAGAAATGCAGTTATTTATTATTATTATTATTATTATTATTATTATTATTGTAAATAAACTTTTTTGTGATTTTTAAGATTGGGCTCTGCATCTTTGCCTGCCTAAGCTCTGAATTCTTTACAACCACATCACATTCACGCTTTGCTAAGCTGTGAGCTGTTGCTCAACTTTAAGTATCCTGTTTGATTTTTGGATGCTCCGCTATATTTTGCTATATTTTAGGGTCGTTTTCCCTAACACTGTCAAGCCGTTTCCAACTTAAGACAACCTAAAAAGAACCTAAGAAGAAATTTGACACCACCTAAGCTGGCATGGCTCAAGGACACGGAACCAGTGTGTGTGTGGGGGGGGGGGGTGAATAAGGACTATGTAAAACTGCAACTCCCAGGATTCCATAGCATTGAGCCGTGCCAGCTAAAGTGGTTTCAAACAGCATTCGTTTCACAGTGTAGAGCTCTACAACACCTGGCTCTCATCCAAATTCTATTTTCATGCAAAGTATTCCATCACAGTATTCTTAACTGGCCTAAGTCCCCCAAAAAGTAAGCAAGAATCTGTTATCTTTTAGACTGTCTGAGTTGGAAGGAAGAAATGTAATGATGAAGCATGTTTCTGGGTGACTGTATGGGCAATGCCCTTCATTGTGGATTTAAACACAAGTGACCACGATGGAGAAAAGCTTCGTCTTAGTCTGGATTCTCTCTGGCTAAACTTACGACAAGGACAAAACTACACAGAATCACAGAAGTATTGAACTGGCAAAGACTGCAAGGGTCATCCAATCCACCCTCCTGCATGCAAGAACACATAATCAAAACACTCCCTACAGATGGCCATATAACCTCTGCTTTAAAACATCCAGAGAAGGAAACTGCACCACACTCCAAGGTGGCATATTGTGCTGTCAAACAGCTCTTACCAATAGAAAGTTCTTCCTAATGTTGAGGTGGAATCTCTTTTCTCACCATCTGAATCCATTGTTTCCTGCCCTAGTATCTAGAGCAGCAGAAGACGAGTCTGCTTCCTCCACAATATGACACTCCTTCAGACATTGAAACATGACTATCATGTCCACTCTCATCCTTCTCCTCTCCAAGCTTAACATGCCCAACTCCCTAAAATGCTCCTCAAAGGATGATTCCAGATCACTCTTATTCAGAATGTTATTCAGAATAATAGTTTTACCCTATCAGTGAGATTGATGACGAATAGCCTGCCCTAGTTATAAGATATGTTTTTTTCCTTGAAGCAAAAACCATCCTTGACCATCCTTGAATAGGCATGAATGACAGCTATGCGAGATTGCACAACCCGATTGCGGGTCCCCAAAGGTCTTGTGGAGTCCACCATAGGGTTGCCAGAGAGAGAACTGGAGAGAGCTCTTGTACCCTTCCAGGGTTGTGTAGAAGAGCAGATTGCAGTCTATGGTTCTTGTTACCTGTGGGCATGACAAGCACAGCAGTTAAAGGACAGGAGCTGTCTCCAGTTTGCAAACGGCAACACCAAGTAGTCACCCAAAAGAGTGAGGATGTCGAAGAGGCAGCAGGGCTCATAACAGAGCTTGGGGCTTGGACAAGTCTCTCAGTTTCCCTAGCCCTAAATGGACTATTAATCACACACACAGACATACGCTATAGACATACAGGAAGATAGACAGATCTTAGAGAAATGATAGATAGCATTCGAGAGAGTGCGTGTGTTGTATATTATTTCTCTTAGATGGATAGATACAGATGTTTGTGTATATTATGTGTATGTGTGTATATAGATGTATATTGTGTTGTTGAAGGCTTTCATGGCTGGAATCACTGAGTTGCTGTGAGTTTTCTGAGCTGTATGGCATGTTCCAGAAGCATTCTCTCATGACGTTTCACCCACATCTATGGCAAAGGTTGTGAGGTCTGTTGGAAACTAGGCACGTAGGGTTTATAATATCTGTGGAATGTCCACAGTAACCTATCTATCTATCTATCTATCTACACACATATACATACATACACACGCACAAACATAAATGAAAGTCTCTGTGTGTGTAATATCTCACGGTATCTCTCTATAAAATGTGTGTACTGTATACATATAGACTTATATATATTATATACATAATGAACCTGGATGCAATATAACCGATTACTTGCCCAATCAGCAGTAAGTCCCTCTGAGTTCAATAGGGTTTTAAACCCAGCTAAAAGGATGTAGTGTTTCCAAGGGAATGGTAAACTTAAAACAGAGTGTTGTCGAATGCTTTCATGGCCAGAATCACTGGGTTGCTGTGAGTTTTCCGGGCTGTATGGTCATGTTCCACAAGCATTCTCTCCTGAAGTTTCTCCCACATCTGTGGCAGACATCCTCAGAAGTATATATACATAATATACACAAACAGACCTCACAACCACTGAGGATTGTTGGGTTTCATCCCTGACTGCACAAGTCTCCAGTTCTCAATGAGTAGTTAGCCAAGATAGACTTAGGGATTCCTCCCCAATTTCCATTAGCTAGGTTGTTTAAGGGGGAATTAAAAGGGGGGATTGTCTTAATGATCTTTGCATGGCACTATCTCCTCCCCATTTGAATACCTAGGAATGTAATCCTATAGGAAAACGTAACTTCCTCTTTTAAAGGTTTTTTTTATTGCCTTGGATGCCTGCCATAGATGTGTGCAAAACGTTAGGAGAGAATGCTTCTGGAACATGGTCATACAGCCCGGAAAACTCACAGCAACCCAGTAAAACAGAGTGAGTTGGAAGCCATTCCATTCCTTGTATTCCTTGTACTGTCGAAGGCTTTCATGGCCTGAATCACTGGGTTGTGTGTTTTCCGGGCTGTTCTAGAAGCATTCTCTCCTGAAGCAGGTGAAACGGCAGGAGAGAATGCTTCTGGAACACGGCCATACAGACCAGAAAACACACAACAACCCATTCCAATTCCATTCACCCTTGAGTAGAAGTGTATACGATAGCCATGCACAAACACACATATACAGTCGATTTATGGCGAACCCATTGGCATTCACATCACACTAGAGAGAGAGAGAGAAATCCATTTAAAATCCGGTTTCTGCTTCTTGTAGAATTCTGGAGTTTGTAGTTTAGTGAGGCTGTTAAAGGCTCCTCCCTAAACTACAAACCCCAGAATTCTGCAGGAGGCAGAAACCGGATTTTAAGTGGATTTTTTCTCTAGTGTGATGGTTACCATAGGCAAGCAATATTTGGAGGTAGTTTGGCCAGTTCCCTTCTCTAAGAGACAGCCCACAGCACCTTGACAGCAGCAACTAAATGCCTTGAAGAGCGCCTTTAAGAGGTGTCGGAAGACGGGAGAGCGATCTCTTTGCAACTGTCTTCTCCGAGGTCTTTTCCCATCCTATCGATCAAAACGGAAAAATTAAAACGACGGAAGCCAAAACGAATGGCAATAATGGAAGAGGAATCTCAGCACAGGTTATGGCTATCTCAAACAACTGGATTCTCCCTCCTTCCCCCCGTGACACAGCCACTGCCAGGCCCCCGACATTAATGTCGAGGGGCTTTTGCAGCTCCCTAAGCCGTCGCCAAGGCCGCGCTGGGTTGCGTGTGTGGCAGGGAACATCTATCTGTTGAATAGGCGGTGTCACCCGGTAGCAGGCTCCCTTGTCAAGGGCGATTGTGTTTTAGGCAAACATTTGAGCAAACATAAAGGCAAAGGTCAAGGACTGTTCAGTGGCAGGGTGCGCTTCATTCACCTAGACAGCCAATGGGGGCAAAAGTTGCCTTCCCCCCTTTTTCCTTTTTCCTTAGCGAGTCTCGCAGACCACAACCCCAGGCAGTTCTTTCTTTACCGACCCCCCCCCCCCGCCTTTCAAAATAAAAAACCAAAAGGTACAAAGAGCTTTCAAGGTTTAATAACGCCTCCATTTAAAACACCACAGCAATCATATACACTAGAGATAGGAAATAGGTTTAAATTAAGTGTGAAACTCCCAGCTCTCATAAACTGAATATGGCACTACTTTTATTTTGGTGCACACTACACCACATTCGAGATCTTGTCTATAGGTGTGTGTGTGCATTGTGAATTATAAACACACGTGTGTTTTCATTCCTTTGTCTTTCTTAACCCCCTAAGAATAAAAAAGAATACAAAAACGTTGTGTTGGGGTGCCTTTATACTGTAGAAAGAATGAAGTTTGACACCCTTTTATTTATTTATTTTTTTCGTGTCAGGAGTGACTTGAGAAACTGCAAGTAGCTTCTAGTGTGAGAGAACTGCAAGGACTTTGCCCAGGGGACTCCCGGGTGTTTTACCATCCTGTGGAAGTCTTCTCTTATGTTCCCACATGGGAAGCTGGAGCTGACAGACGGGAGCTCACCCAGCTCCCCGGATTTCTCCGACCTTTGGGTCAGCAGTGCCACGGGGACTCCATTGAATGATCACGTCCCAATGCTATGGAATCCTGGGAGTTGCAGTTTGGTGAGGCACCAGCACTCTCTGGCAAAGAAGACCTTGCAAAACTACAGCTTCCACCATTGAGCAGCATTGGGCCATGCGTTGATTGTACAGTGTAGATCAGGCATGGGCAAACTTCGGCCCTCCCTCCAGGTGTTTTGGACTTCAACTCCCACGATTCCTTTCGGCTGTTAGGAATTGTGGGAGTTGAAGTCCAAAACACCTGGAGGGAGGGCCGAAGTTTGCCCATGCCTGGTGTAGATGCACCTTCAGATGTCCGGATTCTAACTTATTTCTTTCCCAGGACTCCCTTCTTCACTTTCTTCCAAGCAGTTTCCGAAGGAGCCTCGCTTTCCAGATACCATGAAATGAAAATGCAACAAATCACACGAAAAGCAAAGGAAATGGAAGAGGTGTCAGAGGAAATGAGAGGAAAATGCGGTACAGCAGTGAAGCCAAACGTGGTACGGAAAGAGAGATAAGGACGAAGTCAGAAGTGTGTGTGTGTGAGAGAGAGACAAACAGAAATGGGTTCCATGTAGGACTCCAAAGATGATCCAGGCCTTAATATTTATGCGCTTTCATGTATCCAAGGGCGCACCCACTCATGGTGTATCCACTCAGTTCATGCCGCAATGCTATTGAATCATGGGAGTTCAGCTTCACAAGGTCTTTAGTTTCCTCTGCCAAAGAGCGTTGGTGTTTCACCAAACTATAATCCAGTGTTTCTCAATCTTCCTAAGGCCGCGACCCCTTAATAGAGTTCCTCATGTTGTGGTGACCCCCAAACATAAAATTATTTTTGTTGCTACTTTCTAACTGTAATTTTCCTACTGTTATGAATCATAACATAATTATCTGATACACGGGATGTATTTTCATTCACTGGACTAAATTGGGCAATAAATACCCGATACGCCCAAATTTGAATACTGGTAGAGGTTGATTTTGTCATCTGGGAGTTGTAGTTGCTGGGATTTACAGTTCACCTACAATCAAAGAGCATTTTGAACTCCACCAGCGATGGAATTGAACCAAACTTGGCACACAGAACTCCCATGACCAACAGAAAATAATGGAAGCAATATGGAGGCGTTTAGGGAAATTAGACCTTGAGATTTGGGAGTTGTAGTTGCTGGGATTATAGTTCACTTACAGTCAAAGAGCATTCTGAACTCCAACAGCAATGGAATTGAACCAAACTTCGCACACAGAACTCCCATGACCAACAGAAAATACTAGAAGGGTCCAATGTGAACAATGTGGTGGCGTTTAGGGAAAATAGACCTTGAGATTTGGGGGTTGTAGTTGCTGGGATTTATAGTTCACCTACAATCAAAAAGCATTATGAACTCCACCAACGCTGGAATTGAACCAAACTTTGCACACAGAACTCCCATGACCAACAGAAAATACTGGAAGAGTTTGGTGGGTATTGACCTTGAGTTTTGGAATTGCAGTTCACCTACATCCAAAGAGAACTGTGGACTCAAACAACTACGGATCTGGACCAAACTTGGCACAAATACTCAATATGGCCCAATGTGAACACTGGGGGAGTTTAGGGAAAATAGACCTTGAGATTTGGGAGTTGTAGTTGCTGGGATTTATAGTTCACCTACAATCAAAGAGCATTCTGAGCCCCACCAATGATAAAATTGGGCCAAACATCCTACAGAGTCCCCATGACCAACAGAAAATACTCCGTTTTTGATGGCTCTTGGCGACCCCTCTGACACCCCCCTCATGACCCCACCAAGGGTCCCGATCCCCAGATTGAGAAACGCTGCTATAATCCCAGGATCCCCATAGCATTGAGTCGTAGCAGTTGAAGTGGTGTCCCATTGCATTAATTCTATAGTGTAGATGCACTCCCCAGAGAAGGCGCGACTCAGCTGAAGCAACGAAACACATTTGGATTCCCATGCTAAAACATCATACATTCAAACACTTTGACTTGGCCTCAATTCAAGCCCAGAGATTTCCTTTCAAAGGACATCAGTCAAGTGGCTGAATCCTTTTCCTTAACCACCACCATCCTCCTCGTGTTTTCCTATTGAAAGGTATAGATTTCTTTCTTTTTAAAATGTGCCTGAGGTGGTTTCAATCCGTGGTTCGGGGTCACTTGACTGTGTCACATTTTCTCAGATATTGGGATTATTTTCTCAATGGGAAATGAATCACAGCGCAAAGGAGGAGGCTGTCACGTCAGCCAAACAGCTCCATTGCCCCAAATCGCCCCTGAGCCTTCTCCGGCTCCATCCACTGCCTCGGTTATTGACTGAACGTCCGCAAAAGATCCCATATACGTGTACATCCCACTTCCCCAGTGGTCTGTCTAAGCGGAAGCAGGGGTGTCACGATGGCATTATTGTGAAGTAGGGGGGAGGGTTCAATACACAGAGATTTTCAAACACTCCGTCAATATCTCCAAGTGCCAACCCTAACACGTAACGTTAGGGTCCGATCCCGTGTCCATTCAGCTCCGAAACACTTGCCACGTCATTGAGAACGTGACCTTTCAATGCATCTGCACCGCAGAATTGATACAGCTTGACCCCACTTCAGCTGTCACGGCTCAATGCTAATTGGAACCCTGGAATTTATAGTTTTTACATTATTCAGCAGAGAAGGCTAAAGACCTCGTGCGACTACAACTCCCATGATTCCACAGCACCGAGCCATGGCAGTTCAAGTGGGATCCGAGACTGCATTCATTCTGTAGTCGAGGTGCACCCTAACTCTCTCTCAAGATACTACCTACCGGTATTTTTTTAAAAAGAAACCTCTAAAATCAGAACAGTAAATAAATAACAACACTCAGAAAATGGGAATTCCAGACACGAAACAACTAGAGCTAGATAATTACCTTCCAACAAAGGAGTCCCACGGGCAGGAAGCAGCCAAACCTTGAAGCTGCAAGACTATTCAATGCTAATCAAGGTGGCCAATTGCAACATTCACACTTGCCTCAAGCAGACAAGAGATTTTTTTCTCCCACGCTGGACATTCCACAGATATATAAACCCCACTTGCCTGGTTTTCAACAGACCTCACAACCTTTGCCATAGATGTGGGTGAAACGTAATGAGAGAATGCTTCTGGAACATGCCATATAGCCTGGAAAACTCACAGCCTTGGACAACACATGTTTACTGTTCTGATTTTTGGTAACAGACCTGCTTCTGTGTGAATGTTATCAGACAGAGAAATTTCTATTTTAATTTGTATGTGGTGTAGATTTCTTTGGGTATGGATCAAGAGAAAAAAGTAAAAATATAATAATAATAATAATAATAATAATAATAATAATAATAATAATAAAACAACAACAACCGACTAGCCCAAAATGCATTTGCAAACTCCTCCTGAACAACTCTGTGAGCTGGTTCAGGTCAGCTCCTCTCCTTTGCCCCCCTTTTCTCTCCCACCCCAACAGGGTTGGTGCAATCTGAGACAAACACCCCCATGGTTTTTAACACGCAGCCCTATCCCGATATATATTTACATTGAAACTAAGTCCCGTTTCATTCCACCGGGCTGGTTTCCAAGTGCAAGTCTGTTCTCGTTGACTTACAAGCGTGGTTTGGATCAGGGCCCATGCTGTCAGGCTTCTCCTCTCCCCACAGACCCATAGAAAAACAAACCCTGAGCCCACCAGTCCCCCTGCGATAGATTGAATGTCTTCACACACAAACATATTAAAAGTCTCGCTCCCTAGGAACACGCTGAACCTTCGTATAAAACATTGGGATTCAGATTGAAAAATCAGTCAGAAAAAGGGGAAAATGATAAAAAAGAATAGCAAATCCAATCCCAAAAAGAGGAATCAAGGACACACAGAACATTGGATGGAATGGGTTGGAAGGACATGAGGATGACATCACTCTATACTTAAGAGGAAGGTATACCTCCACCCAACATTTTAAAAGGGGAAAAAACACACAGAGATCTCAAAGAAATTGAAAGATGAAACTTACCCCATGTGTCCATCCAAAACAAACACTACCAACCCCCACCCTGTGGTCTTCCTTCCTTCTGGAGACACTTCCGGCTTGCTGACCTGACCCTAGAGCCAAGAAGGATTACTGCAAGAGCGGAAGAAAGGCAAACAAAATAAATAAAGAGAGATGTTGGCTGGCTGCGTGGCTCGTTGCAAGTTTGAGGAAGGGAAGTGGGGAAAATTAAGACATCGGATCAGCTTCCTCCATCAAGGCCCTTAAGGGTAGTTAGTTAGTTCCCCAAACTGAGAAAAAAAAAGTTTAGGGAGCGAAGCAGACCGGTGTAAAGTTGTTTCTGAATCCAGTCGGGACCCAATCGGTGGTTTTACTTTTGCTCGTTCTTTGGTGGCGGGACTCTTTCTCTTCTCCTCCTCCTCCTCTCCCCCCCCCCCCCCCGGGTTACAGGCAGGCACCTCTCATTTTAGTTAACTTTTTTTAAAAAGATGGGGGTAAAAAGAAGCCTAGGAACAGCTTTCCTCCCCCGCTTTGGACCTGCCCCCCTTTTCCTCCCTGAGACTTTCCTCGTTATTCATCTGTTTAGTCTCCTCGGCTGCACAAAAGAGTATCAGCTGCGTTATGAAAAATGGCCTAAGCCAAGAGAATGTCACAGTGGTCGACTTATTATTTTAGCCCCCCGTCTTTAAAAAAAAACTCGGGGAAAGTTTGCTTTTGATGAATTCAATAAAAGCAAAGGCTCGGGCGGAAGAGATTTTCGGAGAAAATCATACAGCATGAGGCCAAAGCTTAGAGCAGCCAGATGGCCAAATAGGTAGACGGGCTCTCTGGGTTTCCAAAGCCACCAGATAGAGAGAATTACGGCACTTCGGCATCTGAGCTCGCCGCCCAGCCCCCACACGCCTCATCTACCTTGGCTTTAAGAAAGAAAGAAAGAAAGAAAGAAAGAAAGAAAGAAAGAAAGAGGAAAAGAAGGAAAGAAAGAGGGAAAGGAAGGAAGGAAAGAAGGAAAGAAGGAAAGAAGGAAAAGAAGGAAGAGAAGGAAAGAAAGAAGGAAAGAAGGAAAGAAAGAGGGAAAGAAGGAAGGAAGGAAGGAAGGAAGGAAGGAAGGAAGGAAGGAAGGAAGGAAGGAAGGAAGGAGGGAAGAAAAAAAGGAAGGAAAGAAAGAAGGAAGAAGGAAGGAAGGAAGGAAGGAAGGAAAGGAAGAAGGAAAGAAAGAAAGAAAAGAAAAAAGGAAGTAAAGAAAGAAGGAAGGAAGGCAGGAAGGAAAGAAGGAAAGAAGGAAGGAAAGAAAAAAGGAAGGAAGGAAAGAAAGAAAGAAGAGAAGGAAAGAAAAAGAAGGAATGAAGGAGAGAAGGAAGGAAGGAAGAAAAGAAAGAAAGGAGTTAGGAAGGAAAGAAGGAAGGAAGGAAGGAAAGAAGGAAAGAAAGAAAGAAGAGAAGGAAGGAAAGAAAGAAGGAAAGAAAGAAAGAAAGAAAGAAGAGAAGGAAGGAAAGAAAGAAAAAAGAAGGAAGGGAGGAGAGAAGGAAGGAAGAAAAGAATGAGGGAAGGAAGGAAGGAAGAAGGAAGCAAGCAAGCAAGAAAGAAAGAGAAGGAAAGAAAGAAAGAGAAGGAAAGAAAAAAAGAAAGAAGGAAGGAAATAAGGAAGGAAGGAAGGAAAGAAAGAAGGAAGGAAAGAAGGGAAGAAGGGAGGAAGGAAGGACAGAAAGGAAGGAAGGAAGGAAGAAGGAAGGAAGGAAGAAGGAAAGACAGACAGACAGACAGACAGAAAGAAAGAAAGATCTATTTATTTTCCCGTCTGTTGAAAATCCCTGTTTAGGTTTTAAACAAACCACAAAAACAAGGAGAGAGAAAGCCTGTTTCTAGAAAGTTTGGCAGGGAGGTCCTTTCCCCACTTCGAAGTTATTTTCAGACATTTAAAAAATAAATATTGACGTGTTTTCCTAGTTTCCAACAGACCTCACAACCTCTGAAAATGCCTGCCATAGCTGTAGGCGGAACGCCAGGAGAGAATGCTTCTGGAACATGGCCATATACAGCCCAGAAAACCTGTAACATAAAGGTATACCCAGTGTAGCCTCAGAGGAGTGAATTGGGAGAGCCATCCTGTACATTTCTATTCAGAAGTCCCAAGGATGAATGGGATTGGAATGGCTTCCAAGTCACCCTGTTTTACTGGGTTGCTGTGAGTTTTCCGGGCTATATGGCCACGTTCCAGAAGCATTCTCTCCTGACGTTTCGCCCACATCTGTGGCAGACACCTTCAGAAGTATATATATACATAATATACACAAACAGACCTCACGACCTCTGAGGATGCCTGCCATAGATGCAGGCGAAACGTCATGAGAGAATACTTGTGGAAGATGGCCACACAGCCCGGAAAACTCACAGCAACCCAGTGATCCTGGCCATGAAAGCCTTCGACATCACATCAAAAGACTTCCTTCTAAATAGAAATATAAAAGATTGCTCAGTAAGTCTATCTAGTTTCCACTTTTCTTGTTGCTTTTTATAGTTTTATGATCTCCTCTTGATACCAACTGAACCAAAAGCAAGAAGCATACTTGCACCCCAGAATGATTGGATCTGGGGACTAAAAAATCCTCCAAAGACAAGGCAAAAATCCTCAGGCCGTCGCCATGGCAACAGGAACGCCACCGTCCTCCGGAGCCGCTGACCTCAGAGGCTGGCCTCACTCCCAAAGAAGTCCAAGGCTGCTTCTATACTGTAGAATCAATGCAGTTTGATGCCACTTTAAGTGCTATGGCTCAGTGCTATGGGATCATGAGAGTTATAGTTTTATAAGGTTTTTAGCCCTCTCTGCTGGTGCCTCACAAGAATAAAACTCCCAGGATTCCATAGCTTTGAGCCATAGCACTTAAAGTGGCATTAAATTGCATTGATTCTACAGTGTAATGCACCCCAAGAAAGGTCTTTGGCTAGTTGTAGGTCACTTTGGAAACTGTCCTCTTGCCTAAACCTCCTCAAGGGCACATCTGAGGTCATGAGATCGTATCAGAAGCGAATCAAGGGTACAGTTGTAATGTATTTTTAAACATAAAGTTTAAAAATTTGGCATTACACTAAATGTCCTTTGGCCAATAGCTGGCCACTTGGAGAGCCTCTGGTGTGGCTATAAGGAGGCCCTCCATTGTGCATGTGGCAGAGCTCAGGCTGCATTGTAGTAGATGCTCTGTGGTTTCCTCTTCTCCACCTGAGATGGAGCTTTTTAATCTCAATAAATCTGCAAACCGAGTGCCCCTCATTTGCCTTCACCTGACCCACTGAGCTCAGGCCAGAAGCCAAGAACTGATTCAAGACCTGAGGTCAAAAACCCTGGGGCGGGAGGTGAGTAGGTGTGTGTTGCTTCCTCAATTGAAACTCCTGGTGGTTCCCAAGCTTTAGTTCTCCAGGTGTTTTGAACTTCAGCTCCCACAATTTCTAACAGCAGATAAAATGGCTGAGATTTCTGAGAGTTGAAGTCCAAAACACCTGAAGGACTAAAGCAGTGGTTCTCAACCTGTGGGTCCCCAGGTGTTTTGGTCTACAACTCCCAGAAATCCCAGCCAGTCCACCAGCTGTTAGGCTTTCTGGGAGTTGAAGGCGAAAACATCTGGGGACCCACAGGTCGAGAACCACTGGACTATAGCTTGGGAACCACTGCTTTACTGGGAGAAGAGATGAGATGAGGCCTTCTAAACCTCTCCACAAATCCATGCACAGAGTGGCCCAGATGGCATAAAATGGAACTTGGATCTGGGATGACTACATTTCCTCCACTGTAATGCAATATGGAGGGGGCAGAGTACTGTACACTATCTGTACACAGCATGTATCTACACTGAAGTATCAATGTGGTTTGTTATGGCTCAATGCTATGGAACCATGGGCTTTATATGTATCGTTGAAGGCCTTCCTGGCCAGAATTACTGGGTTGCTGAAAGTTTTTTGAGCTGTATGGCCATATTCCAGGGGCATTCTTCCCTGACGAGGCACCCTGAGAGGTTGTGAGGTGGGCTTTATAGTTTCATGAGGCATCAGCACTCTTTGGCAAAGAATCCAAATGACATTGTGAAACTATAATTCACAAGATTCTGTAGCATTGAGTCACCACAGTTAAACTAACATCAAACTGCATTAATTCTACAGTGTAGATTTATTCTATCTTGCCCCCCACTCCCTATTCCTTTCTTCCTTTTGTCCTCTAGGTTGCCAAGGCATAGGAGTGTAATTGGACCTCCTTTCATTTGAGAGATGTATTTGATTCTGGCAACCAATAATTTATAATATTTTGTTCCAGGATTTCCCATTTCCTAGGGTGTTAAAGGTGAAGTATTAAAATAGTGTCAAGCTGCATTGATTCTATAGTGTTGATGCATACTAAGTAATAGATTAGCACTCCGGGACTAACAACTCGGGAATATCAAAACTTTTAATATTTAATTATAATGAGACTTTTAGACCTTCTCCCTTTTCCAGACACTTTGAACCAAATATGGTCATTGAAGGATACTTTGGGGAATATGTTTCAGAATAGAGGTGAAGTGAATGTTAGGTTATTGCTCCTGTATATCCAGAACTTCTTTCTGGTTTCTAATTTCTTTGATCTAATAAAGTAAACAAACACATAAATTGTTTCTCAAAGTATCCTTGATGGTCTTGGGCAACTTGTTTATCACTAGGCCAACCAATTATGTTTCTGTTTAGCAGCCTCAACTTTTCATCTGTGAAATGGGAATCAAGTGAAAAGTCTCTCCAAACACAAAGGAATAGAGTGCCCATTGCAGTACTTGCTGTTTCAGAATTGCAGTATGAAAGAGCTGTTATCTATTCATTCTTGTGATAAATGAAAAATAACCCCCCCCCCCCGAAATATTTGATTTTAAGTCGGATTTTGAAAGCTAAGCAGGGTCATCTTTGGTTAGTACTTGGATGGGAGACAGCCTGTCCATTAATCCATAAACTCTATTACATGGGAAGGGACTGGTAAAACCGTGGGCCCTTCCAGAGGGGCCCTATATCACAGGATCTGATCCCAGGTTTTCTGTTTCTTCCAGATTATCTGGCAGTGTGGACTCATATACTCCAGTTTAAAGCAGAAAACCTAAGATCAGATCCTGGAATATAGGGCCTGTCTGGAATATTCCTACTGCTGTCCTACAAGTTTTCCTTGTCATGGAAATCCGTTAAGTGATTCTGGGGAAGCTGCACTCTCTCAGCCTCAGGGAAGGACAATAGCAAGCAGATGTTGCCAAGAAAACCCCATAATACTTCGCCTGAAGTTTCCATAAGTATGAAAGGACTTGAAGGCACCCAAAAACAAGATATACTAAAGGGAAATAAGTTGTGGAAATAAGCGCTAGGACTCAGGAGGGGGGGAAAATCTGATTCCTGTAGTTGTTGCTGTTGTGTAACTTCAGGTCGGTTCCAATTTATGGTATCTAAGTATCTACATTATAGGGGATTTGTTTGTTTGTTTGTTTATTGGGTTTATTTCCCATCCTTCTCTCAAAGTGATATCCAAGGTGGCTATTTAGAGGAGGGAAACATCCAAGTTGATTGAAAAGTCCCAGATTTTATTTATTTTTCCCCTCCTGATTTTATGCTTGGCTGGAATGAACCTAGGGAGCCACTATAAAAAAAAGGTTCCAGGAGGAACTGGGAACTGAAAGAAAATATTGTGAAATGAACAAATAGTGCATACCTCTCCCCCCTCCCTTTCCTGCCCCAATAATAATACTCACAAAGAACATAATAGAAGGATGTGGAATATGTGCAATGACTACTGGACATAGAAGTGCAATAGAAGGATATTGAATAGATGAAACGACTATTTGACATAGAAGTGCAATAGAAGGATATGGAATATGTGCAATGACTATTGGACATAGAAGTGCAATAGAAGGATGTGAAATATGTGCAACGACTATTGGAATGGTCCCCGATTACAATGTGGATGGTGTGGTTTTAACAATGAATGTAATGTGTAATTAATTACTGTTGTAATGTGTATTAATTTTAATTGTAATTTAAATGTTTATTTTAATTGTATGTTGTTTTTAAGGCATTGAATAGTTGCCTATGTGTAAAGACGCCTTGAGTCCCCTTCAGGAGGTTTAGAAGGGAGGGGTATAAATATGGCAAATACATAAATAACGAAAATTGGGGATTTCCCTGCTTTTTAAACCAGTCTGGATGCACTCGAGGTTTTCCATCACCTTCTTCTGTAGCTGTGAAGGTGTGACTTGCCTGAGGTCTAGCAGTGGTTGAGAGGAGATTTGAAACAAGGGGTGCACCACTTTAATTGCCGTGGCTCAATGCTCATGGGAGCTCTAGTTTTACATGATCTCTGGCCATCTCTGCCAAAGACTGCTGGTTCCTCACCAAACTGCAAAACCTAAGATTCCACAGCTTTGAGCCATAGCAGCTAAAATGGTGTCAAACTGCATTTATTTTATATACAGTGTAGATGCAACTCTAGAAAGATTCTTTCCCAGTTCTGGGTCATTTCAGAAACTGTAATGGGATCATGGGAGTTGTAGTTTTACAAGGTTTTTAACCTATCTGCCCAAGAGCACTGGTGTCTCATCAAACTACAAATCCCAGGACTGCATAGCCTTGAGCCATGGCAGGTAAAGTGGTGTCAAACTGCATTGATTTTATTTACAGTGTAGATGCACTCCTAGAAAGATTATCTCCCAGTTCTGGGTCATTTCAGGAACTGCAATGGAATCACAGGAGTTGTAGTTTTACAAGGTTTTTAGCCTAGTCTGCCCAAGAGCACTAGTACCTCATCAAACTACAGATCGCAGGACTCCATAGCCTTGAGCCATGGCAGCTAAAGTGGTGACAAACTGATACAAGTGGCTCTACCTACTTGCGGCTATCATGGGTTGCTCACCTGAAAGTTTATTGTACATGGAGGAAATCCTATCATGTCATGTCCCTTGAACGGATGTTAAATCTTGCCACATACATTATTTTCCACTCAGAAAAGAGGACCCTTTCATGCCACATTGTGCATTTTCGTTTCACATCCGTTTTCGGTTTCATCCCTTCCTCTTTCCTTGCCTTCCCTTTTCAGGACTGAATTTATACCCACCAGTTTTTGTAAGAAAGCAATTAAATCCATTGGATCCCAATGAAATCAGAACCGGCTCCAGTGACGTCACTGGGGATATGGCACAATTCCATACCATTGTGGACGCAGGGAATGTAAGAGGAGCGGATGCCCTCCAAACGTCTGCTCCAATCAAAGATTGTATGATGAATGTCTATAGATCAATTATGCAGAGAATGACGCTTCCGCACACTGGCATCACATTTGTCTTCGTGTTTCGTTGACATTGAAAACAACAATACCAAAACAGTACAGTAGGAACGAGGAAAAGGGAAAAGTTTCTCTAAAAAAAAGCGAAATAACGGGTCAGAAACGAATTCGGTCTCATGAAACATGATTTTAAGGCGAAGCCACGGATTTAACGTGCGGCTCAGGCTGCTGTCGACAAAACCATATAATATACCGTTGAACGCCATACAAATAAACAAAAAATAGGCAATGAAGTATGACTAAATTCGAAAGTATGTTGATACCTTGCTGTAAGTTTTCTGGGCTGTATGGCCATGTTCCAGAAGCACCATCTCCTGACGTTTCGCCCACATCTATGGCAGGCATCCTCAGAGGTTGTGAGATCTGCTGGAAACTAAGCAAGTGGGGTTTATTTGTATATCTGTGGAATGTCCAAGGCAAGAGAAAGAACTCTTGTCTGCTTGAGGCAAGTGTGAATGTTGCAATTGACCACCTTGATTAGCATTGAATGGCCTTGTAGCTTCAAAGCCTGACTGGTTGCTGCCAGGGCATCCTTTGTTGGGTGGTGTTAGCTGAGCCTGATTGATTCTTGTCTGGAGTTCATCTGTTTTTTTTTAGTATTGATCTTTATTTACTGCCCTGATTTTAGAGTTTTTTTAATACTGGTAGCCAGATTTTGTTCATTTTCATGGTTTCCTCCTTTCTGTTGAAATTGTTCACATGCTTGTGGATTTCAATGGCTTCTCTGTGTAGTCTGACATGATATTGCCTTCGCCAATACAGTATGCTGATAGTTTGTCCTTGCCCCCACCCAGTAAAAATGACAGATAAAATCTTAAACTGGCAACTGGCAACAGTTGCCCATACATTGCTTAGGATATTATAGTATAATAATTTGATTTCCCATTTTCCCAGCGAATGAAGTCTATAACTTTAGCCTATCACCATATATACATACACATACAATTCCCAGTATTTATTGTTGAGTAGGTCTGTAAACCATTTGCTCACTTCTCATATACATGGTATGGCAAAAATGGCACATGTTGTTTAATTCCATAGTCCTTACACTGTGTGTGTGTGTGTGTGTATGAAATAGGGATAAAGTGAAATATTCACACAGACACATACATATGATAAGAGAAGATGTGTGTGCAACTTTTACACGGGGGGGGGGGTGTCTACATAATGTACTTCTTTTTATTTCATTTAATTGTTAAACACGCCCTCCCTCTGCACATATACATACAAAGCAAGTTTTCCTTCATCATTATCTTTTTCTTGTGTAGTGCTCTTTGTGACCTGTTGAGTATGTATGTAAATGATTTGTCTGCCTATATATATGCTATACCAGGCATGGACAAACTTGGGCCCTCCAGGTGTTTTTGGACTTCAACTACCACAATTCATAACAGGGAAGGGGCCTGAGGCTGTTAGGAATTGTGGGAGTTGAAGTCCAAAACACCTGGAGGGTCCAAATTTGTCCATGCCTGGTATAGTATACATATAGGCAGACAAATCATTTACATACATACTCAACAGGTCACAAAGAGAACTACGCAAGAAAAAGATAATGGTGAAGGAAAACTTGCTTTGTGTTTATATTAGCAGAGGGAGGACATATTTAACAATTAAATGAAATTAAAAGAAGTACATTATGTGGAACTCCCCCCCCCCCCCCCCCCCCACACACACACATATTTCATCCAAATCATTCCTTTCATTGCCAGTGACTTAAACCTGGCAATTTATTTAAATACATTGCACTCACTTCCAAGAAAATGCTTTGGGAATCTTAACCTAGGAATAAAGGATCCTTTGCAGTTCTGTAGTGGTCAAATATAGTGTATTTTCCACCCAGCTTAGTTTTTTAAATGTCTGATGTGTCAATAGCCCCAAACTACTCTCTGAGTTGTTTTCATTTCCTCCAGAGATGCACATCAGTAATTCTGAAGTCTATGGGGTGGAAAAAGGGAAAGTGACAGGTAGGGGCTGGGGTGATCCATTCACCTTCCCAGGGGGTCAGTTAGCTTCGTGCTGTCCAGCCATGTCTTTGGTGCAATTTTCGGCAGCCTGTTCTGGATCCTATAATACACTTCAGCATGATCATGGGTATTTACAGTGTGCTCCAATGGGAAGCCCATTTCTCTCTGGATCTGGGATACATTGAGATATGTTGAGGGGCACTTTAAGGCTTATTTTGGACTGTCCTATAACTTCTTTAATGCACGATGTCCCCTTTAATGTGTGCTGGAGCACACACTGGCGGCATTTAGGGCCACTCCAGGCTGTAATATCTACACTGTCCTGATTCCAGAGTATCTGTGCTAAACTTAATTATATGGAAATGTAGACTCATATAATCCAGTTCAAAGGAAATGATCTGGATTCAGAAATGGGATGGGGCTCAGTTTGAAGTCGGTCCTTGGAAGATTCCACGGTTTTGCTTATCTTGGTTTAAAGCAAGCATGGGTAATCTCTGGCCCTCCAGATGTTTTGGATAAGGCTGTTTTCCTGCCTTCCCTCATTAACACCTCCTTTTTGAGCTGCCTTCTGCCCAAGTGAAGTGCAGATGTTCCCTCTTGACCTGGCCCTGATGCCCCTGCTCTCTTGGCCCTTCCAAGAAACAAGCTGCACCTTCAAAGTCTGCGCAAGCAGCAGTAGCAGCGCCCTGGAGCCGAATTAGCGGTGCAGACACTTCCCGTCTCTTAGACCCTCTTACAAGGGAGGGAAAAGTCTAAGGTTGGTAAAGACATCACTTTTATGGAACTCAGCTTCTGATGTCTTGGTGACACCCAGGCTTTGGAATTCTACGAAATGTTTAGGCATGGGAAAGTTACATTTCCTTTCTCCTTTCCTTAGAGTTGCCTAGTTCGTTTTGTTCCAGCCAGTCTTCGCCTGTTGCCAGAATAAGGACAAGAGTTGCTGGTTCATTCAGGTAGTTGCCTGACCTCAAGTGTCCTTGAATTTGAAAATACCCTTAAGAATTAGGGCCTTAGGGTCCTTCCACACAGCCCTATATCCCAGAATAGCAAGGCAGGCAATCCCACATTTATCTAAGTGTGGACTCAGATAAGCCAGTTCAAAGCAGCTATTGTGGAAGGGCCCCTAGTAGCAGAATTGCCACACCTCTCAGGGCCCCTCCACACACCCCTATATCCCAGAATATCAAGGCAGGAAATCCCACATTATCTGACAGGAAATCCCACATTATCCACTTCAAAGCAGATATTGTGAGATTTTCTGCCTTGAAGTATTTTGGCCACATAATGAGAAGTCAGGAAAGCTTAGTGAAGACAATTATGAGTAAAATGGAAGGAAAAAGGAAGAAGGGCCGACCAAGAGCAAGAGGGATAGATGAGATCCTTGAAACGACTGGCTTGACCTTGAAGGAGCTGGGGGTGGTGACTGCCAACAGGGAGCTTTGGCCTGGGGTGGTCTACGAGGTCACAGAGAGTCAGAAGCGACTGAGCGAATGAACAACAACATTCTGGGATACAGGGCTGTGTGGAGGGGCCCTGGGTTATCTGAATCCACACTCAGATATTGTGAGATTTCCTGCCTTAATATTCTGGGATATAGGGCAGTGTGGAAGGGCCCCCAGAAACGGAGATGGAAATCCGCATTTTCGTGTGGGGATTTTGAAAAGCTAAGCGAAGTCTAAGGGGCGATGTTGACTGGAAGGTGGCCCCTTGTGAATGCAACCTCGGCCTTGACTCTTTCGAAAGAGCGATGCCCACTCTTTGAAGTCCACGGATCAGGAAGCGGAAGTGGCTGCCCAAAGCCTGCTGCTGAGCTCCAGTGCTGAGCTGCGTTTGCGACTTTGGCGGCTCTTGCCTTTCTTCCCTTCCCCGAACCCTTTCCCCAGCAAATCTCCTTCGCTTTCAAGTTTCCTACTCGGCAGTTCATATTTCTTGCCGGAGGTCTATCACCAGCATTAATTGTCCCAATAAATTGAGATATAGTGTGCGTAATGCAATGCAACAATATGGCGAGATTCCACGTGTAGACTTAATTAAGCTATTTGCCGGCTGCCAACGGGTGTGCAAGTGGATTAACAATGCACGGCTCTCGTATCCTCAGGATGGCGCATAATTACTTTACTGGCGGTACGTATCAATTTTTGATGATTGCGGAACACATGCTCACTTTACCAACCCGCGCTTTAATAACTCTCCATTGTGTTTTTAAAAACCGTTGTTTGGAAATATTTGGGGAGCCTCGGCAAACAATTGGATGGCTTCGGAGCGCGCCCTTTAATGACTCCAAGCGCCGCGGCCCATGCATATTTGATCAAGTGCAAAGGCTAACGCGCCGGCCGCCTCTCCGGCGAGGGACCCGGAGGCCTTGCCTGCCACGAAGCCCTTCGCTTCCGTTCTCTCCCAGGCCCTTCAGAGCCATCAGGAAGACTTCGGCAAGCTGGGCGGAGGCACCACTCTCGTTGCTGGGCTCATTTCACGCTCCTTCCTTCCTTCCTCGCATTGAGAACTGGATGAGAGGGAGGAGGAGGCGGGGTGGGGGGGGGGGGAGAGAGAAACCAGCCTGCCTGTGTCTAAAGCTTCTACTGTATGGTATGGGGTCACCTCCATTCCCAAGGCCAAAAACCCGGCCCCTTTTCCTCCCGTCTCGCCCAGTAGGGATCCTGCGTCCCAGGCCGGGTTTATGAAATTTGCCAATTCAATTACCCAGTAGCCAAACTCGATTACACCACGGCGGGAGAGAGGGAGGAAAGGAAGGGAAGAAGGAAGGAATAAAGAAGGGGACGGGTTTCAGAAGAATAGGCCTCCTCGCTTGGAGAGGCTTCCTGGAGCAACAGGTCCCACGCTTAAAGCAGCCTGGTGTGGAGGTCAAGCGTCTTCAGTGCAGGCTCTTCAGACAGAGCGGCCTTCACGGTCTACGGGCCCTATATCCCAGAATATCAAGGCAGAAAATCCCACAATATCTACTTTGAACTGGCTTGTTTTAGGGCCCTTCTACACGGCCCTATATCCCAAAATATCAAGGCAGAAAATCCCACAATATATACTTTGAACTGGATTATCTGAGTCCACACTCAGATAATGTGGCATTTTCTGCCTTGATATTCTGGGATATAGGGCTGTGTGGAAGGGACCTATGAGGACAACGACTCATTGGATATGCTCGTCTTGGCAGTAGGAGCAGCCCAATTTGGAGGACTTGCTCTTGTTAAATAGCAACCTTCTACAAGCCTCCCATACTAGTTATTTGTTATGTTTATAATTGAGATTGCTTACTACAGTGTTTCTCAACCTTTCTAATGCTGTGATCCCTTAATACAGTTCCTCATGTTGTGGTGACCCCCAACCATAACATTATTTTCGTTGCTACTTCATAATTGTAATTTTGCTATTGTTATGAATCGTCATGTAAATATCTGATATGCAGGTGTATTTTCATTCACTGGACCAAATTTGGCGCAAATACCTAATAAGCCCAAATATTAATACTGATGGGGTTGGATGGAGGATTGATTTTGTCATTTGGGAGTTGTAGTTGCTGGAATTTATAGTTCACCTACAATCAAAGAGCATTCTGAACTCGACCAACGATGGAATTGAACCAATCTTGGCACACAGAACTCCCATGACCAACAGAAAATGCTGGAAGGCTTAAGTGGGAACTGACCTTGAGTTTTGGAGTTGTCGTTCACCTACATCCAGAGAGCACTGTGGACTCAAACAATGATGAATCTGAACCAAACTTGGCACGAATACTCAAAATATGCAAAACTGTGAACACTGGTGGAGTTTGAGAAAAATAAAGCTTGACATTTGGGGGTTGTCGTTGCTGGGATTTGTAGATCACCTGCAATCAAAGAGCATTCTGAACCTCACCAAGGATAGAACTGGTCCAAACTTCCTACATAGAACCCCCATGACCAACAGAAAATACTGCGTTTATCTGGTGGTTTTTGGCACCCCCTCTGACACCCTCCTCGGGCCCCCAGTTGAGAAACGCTGGTCTATGAAGACAACAACAGCGAAGATTGGAGAGTCTAGGCAATAGGACCAGCCCAATTTGGAAGACCTGCTCTTGCTAAATGTTGAGGTCCCATGGCTACAAGGTTGGAAATACAAACCTCCTATACTAGTTATTGTATAGTTTATAATTGAGATCGCTTACTATATTGTGTGTATATATTGATATGCAGTTTTCCTCTTAACTCTATGTTGTTAGAGGTTGTGGGAGGCACTACGGACCATGTGACCCACATCTTGGATTATTCAGAGTGAGATTCCATTTTATAATGAGTTTGAATTAGAAGTCAGGTCAACTAGAAGTCAGTTGAAGCTTGAGTCAGTTGGAAGTTAGAGGTCAGTTACAGCAGTATAGTCAGTATGCTGCAGTGAATTGTTAATTTATTAGTCTGTTTGCAGCACATATATAGTACAGTATAGTACAGTGTTAAGTATAATTCAGTTGACATGAAACCAATAAGCAATGTAACAGGGACATACAGCCCTTCCAAACACATTTTCTGCAGACTCCACTGTAAAGACTGCACAATAAAATCTTGTAAATGTTGAAAACAGTCACAAGGTGACATTCAGAAAACTTTTTCGAGATCTCAGCATTGAGCTAAAGGGACCCCATTTGAGGTCCGATGGGACCTATAGTTTAAGAACTTTGGCATAAAACAGTCTATTTCAATAGGTGTTCTTTGTCATGGAGCTTCCTGAAAACATCTCTCTTGCACAACCATTAAGCCTACAAGAGTCATCTACAGTTTTCAACCTAGCAACCAGAATCTTGTCCACTTAGAAATAAACACATAGTTTTAAGTTCAATTCACTGGTACAGGCATTTGCAGAGTAACCCTACATGAAGCATGCAGTGTTTATGGAAGGAACCTGTGGAACTTTGTTTAGGTTTCTAAATCCATTTGCTTTCACCAGTGACCTTGCTGAGAAGAAAAGAAGGGCCTTGCGGGTTAACAATCCTGTTCAATTGATGTTCTGTTCATCGTCCAGAGTGAATGAAGCTTGACTGAAGACTTAAAGGTGTTGGGTTTCATCCCTGGACTGCACAAGTCCCCAGTCCTCAATGAGTAGCTAGACTAGATAGGATTAAAGCGAGGGATACCTCCCTCTACATTCCTATGCATGCTTATCCCAAAAGAGGCTTTGTCTTACACTTCTTCTCTTGTCACTATCTCCTCCCCTCTTTGAAGATGTAGCAATGTTACTTACTTAGGCATAACCTCGTTGACCCAGTAAGATTGCCTTCCAGATCTGGTGTACTAGCGGTGGAGTTGGTGACTGTGGAGCCCTATTCTTGACCTGCATGTTCTCCTGCAGTGAGAGCATAGGTTTCCAGGTGGAAGGTGGTGAAGGGGTCCCAGCCAGGGTTGGCTTGACTCACCTTCCTCTTGGCACATTTTGTGCCTCTTCAAATTCTACAGAACTGTTGGTGACAGCTGACCTCCAGCTAGAGCGTTCAAGGGCCAAGGCTTCCCAATTCTCTTTGTCTATGCCACAATTTTTGTAATCTCTGTGAGGATGAGGTAACTTCCTCTTTAAAGGTATTTTTATTGCCCTGGGTTCAGCCATGTGGTCATTCTCTATTTTGGCCCCTTTCACTTCTGCCTTTGTCTTCCTTCCAGTGAGGACGCATTTTGCCATTCTCCAGACAAAATGTAGCTGTATACATCCTTTTGACTTTTTACCCTTTTACCTTCCTTAGAAGATAGCTTAGTAAGCTCATTATCTCCAAGACCTTTTTCTGTCTAGAATGGATTTCCTTTTACTTTAGTAAATACAGTACATTTCTGAACCTAAAGTTGTGACTCTGCAATCCTGATCTATCATCTTGAATGAAAGCTAATCCTATCTCACCACATTTAAGTTTATGAACTGTGTTTCTGGCACTCTGCTATATGTTTCCTGGAATCACCCCAAGTGAGGGTTATTTTGAGCCTAACAGCTCCGGTTCCCCAAAAAAGGTGTGAGATCCTTTTCCTTGCCCTGAGCTCTTGGAAGCGGGTCAGCTCATGAAACCTCCTATATTGTAGGGACAAAATGGCAGCCCCCACTCCACGCCATTGCCTCACGGGAAGAGACTGAAGCGCCTCTGCTCCATTTCCCTTTATGACCTTCCAGAGCCCTAAACAAAAAAAGGTGTCCGCTCCGTTCCTCAAAGAGACTCAAATCCCTTGTGTTTTTGCTGTTGCTGATTATATACATATATATAATAAAGCAACAACGAAGGGAAGAGTGGGTTAGTTCTTGTACCTGAAGCAGGTGATGTTTATGTAGAGACATCTGAAATGACAGCAGGAGAGAAGGCCAAATCTAATCAAGCCTAATAAACCGTGCGAGGCGAAATGTCATTAAACCTGATCAAGATGAGCCCCGGAATCGGCGAAAAGGTAAATGCCTTCATTAGGGTGATCTCTGAAGACTGTCGAATATTTCATTAATTTATAATTTATGATTGTTTGACAAATATTGAAAAGTATGTAAATATGAGCCGGGTAATGTCTTTTCTGCGGGAGATGAGGAAATGACCCAAACGGTAGATGCCTGCAAGATTACACACGAGGTCCCATCTATCTGCTCTCAAACTGTGCCTTCGCCTCTCCCCCGACATATTGTGCGACTGACAAGTGAAATAGTGCAGATAAACCAATGGTTTAAAACGTAATAAAGACAACAGCTATTTGCATTTTTTACATTTTATTACAAAGGTAATTTACTATGACACATTTTCGGGAATGTCATCTCTGGAAGAAGAAGAAGAAGAAGAAGGGGGGGGGGGGAAGAAACACATTGCCAGGCAATTACAGAAATGCATACAACACTGAGAAGCCTGGAAAAGTCAGAGGAAGAATAATATTGCAGATCGTGGGAGATTTTTCATGTCGTGCAGAAGGGAGGGTGGCAGGAGAGGGAGGCAGAGGAAGGAGGCCACGGCTGGAAACACGAGCCCACGCAGCACAGACCGCGCCAAAACGGGAGCCTTCCAGACTACAACTCCCATCATCCCCAGACATTGGCTATCCTTCCTTCATAGCTCTAGAAGGAACAGGGAGCTGGTCACTTCATCAATACAGAAAAAACGTGGAACACTGTCAATTAATAGTCCCTTTATGAACTTTTCAGAGTGTATCTGTACTTTAGAATTAATGCAATTGAATACCACTCTAACTGCCATTCTTCAGTGTGAGATGCAGTTTTACAAGACCATTAGTCTTCACTGCCAAAGAGTGCTGGTGCCTCACAAACTACAGCTCCCATTATTCCATAGCACTGAGCCATGGCGGTTCAAGTGGTGTCAAAACTAAATTAATGCATCGTATTATCGAAGGCTTTCATGGCCAGAATCACTGGGTTGTTGTGAGTCTTCCGGGCTATATGGCCATGTTCCAGAAGCATTCTCTCCTGACGTTTCGCCTGCATCATGGCAGGCATCCTCAGAGGTTGTGAGATCTGTTGAAATCTCGGAAAATTAGTTTTATATATCTGTGGAATGTCCAAGGTGGGAGAAAGAACTCTTGTATGAGGTAGGTGTGAATGTTTCAATTTACCACCTTGATTAGCATTGAATGACTTGATACATAAACTCCATTTTCCTAGTTTCCAACAAAACTCACAACCTCTGAGGATGCCTGCCATAGATGCAGGCGAAACATCAGGAGAGAATGCTTCTGGAACATGGTCATACAGCTCAGGAAACTCACAACAATACATTGATGCAGTTTATGAATTCTACAGTGTATATGCACCCTCAGACTGGATCTAAGATGCTATTCAGCCCAATTTGAAGTGTATTATATGATCAATGTAGACTCGTTCAATGCAATTCAGGCTGGTTCTACTCTGCCATATAATACCATTTAAGAATGCAATTTAACTACATAGCATTGTATTATATAGCAGTGTAGGCTCGTATGTTGGGGAATCTGAGTGTTAAGGTCAAAATAACTCTCAGTTATGGTGATTCCACCATAAATATAGCAGAGTACCAGAAGTAACCAGCAGAAATTTACATGTGACGAGCTGGGATAAGCTTCTATTTTTTAGGATGGCACAGGATTGCAGAGTCATTCAACAGTATTTATTAAAGTAAAAGAAATATATTTTTGATTTTTTTTAAAAAAAGTCTTGGAGCTAACTGGCTTACTAAATTTCATCGGCTAAAGAGGTAAAAAAAGTCCATGCAGCCACATTTTGCCCAGAGATGTGCATCCTCATAGGTAGAGAAAAAAAAGCAGGAGTGAGGTCTGGAAACTTGATGACACAAGAGACATGTGCAGTCCAGGGAGGAAACCCAATATCATATAATTCAGTCAAAGCAGTTAATGCATTAATCGGCAGTGTAGATCCAGCCTCAAACCACATTATATGGAAATGTAGATCCAGCCTCAGAGGAAGCCTCAGACTTCCAACAGTCAGATCATTAGGAGTCCAGCCAAACCGGAGGTGAAGATTTGAAAATATATGCAAAAGTGGATGGCCTTTAAAATCAGGTGGGATTTCAGGGACTGGCGCTACTAGGATGTGATTGAAACCCCTCAGCCCCATCTACACTGCCATATAACCCAGTGTGAACTACATTATATGGTCAGTGTAGTTCAAATTGGATTATATGGCAGTGTAGATCCAGCTCGAATCTCTCATGATTCATGAAAGTGAGATTTGTGGACACAGAGCGAAATGTTGTTTTAAACCTGGGTTGGAGAAAATTTGCACATATTGACTTTATGGCTCAGGAAGCTGCAACCTGAGTATAAGACCACCGAAGTGATCTATGGCCACCTGTAATCGCGCATATGGTTATAAAAGAGTTGACCCTGTCTCGACTTAGCTGATAGTAAAAATGCCCCCCTCGCCATTTTTACCATGACTGGAGCTCCTGTTACATCTATTATATTGCTTAGCTAAGGGTTCTCCCCTCAGGACATTATATTTAGTCAAACATCCTCCCAACAACTCTCCAGAGCACTGAATCCTTATATTGCTGGAGCATCCCATTTTGATAAGAAATTTCGGATGAAATCTAAAGGTTTGGTGAAATCCTGATACCAATATTCAGTAGTTGCAGCTCAAATATTGCCCACGTCTTCCTGCCTCCACTTATAATGGATTTTAAACCTATGTTCAGAATGTATAGAGCAATCTCAGCTAGCCTATACAAGGTTGGGTTGCTGTGAGTTTTCCGAGATGTAGGGCCATGTTCCAGAGGTATTCTCTCCTGACGTTTCACCCACATCTATGGCAGGCATCCTGTGAGAATGCCTGCTATCGATATGGGTGAAATGTCAGGAGAGAATGATTCTGGAACATGGCCACACAGTCCTGAAAACTCACTGCAACCCAGTGATTCCGGCCATAAAGGCCTTAGACAACACAAGGTTGTTTTATTACTTACTCCCTCGTGCATGGTTTAGAATAAGTAGAGTATGGATGGAGGACAATGGCTGAAACCCAGCACTTACCTTCCCAAAGACAGGAATGGCTGCCCCCCTTTCCTTCTCCCCACACCAGTTCAAACTCCCCCCACTACCCTCCTCGTCAGAAAACCTGTCACAATTGGGATCTGATTTATTATGGAGCAAGGAAAGCATAGGCTGCCTTGAACCTCAGCTTTGGCTTGGAGGTGGAAAGTATCAAGTGCTTCTTTCCCCCCACGAGGCCTTATAAAAAAGGACCTCTATTGAAATCCCTCCAAGTTTACAGGGGCTTCCTTCCAGAGAGGCGTGCCTGAGCGTTTAGCACAACCGGCTCACCATCCAAGTTTAAGCTTGCAGAGAAACACTCTGGGAAAACCTGCTCTTCTCTCTTGAAATGGGCCTTTCGAATAATTTGTCAGCAGGAGTTTGATTTCCTTGTGGCAAATTAAACTGGAGTTGACCCTTCGGTGCTCCCGCCTTCCCGGGTTTCCAAGACTGTTCGCTCACACGCGAATGCTAAATTCATTTGTTGGGAGCCCATCCCCGCTGGTTTAAGTGGAACCTGTTTCCCAATAAAAAGTACCCAAGGAAGAACATCTCAGGCAACCAGTTCATATAATTCTGTGCCCCTCCCCTCTGAGGGCTTTTTCACACAATGAAGCTTACTTCTAAGTAGCTAGGAGGATGGTTTGAAGTTTGCAGAACAAGACACACGAGTAAGCAAAGAGCACTTATGGCCTTCAGGATGTAGTTGGCCTGCAGCTCCCATGGGCTAAGAGAAATGAGAGTTGTAGGCCAACAACATTTGCCTGTCCCTGCTTAGGGCTCTGGACTTGGTGAGAAACTAGGTATGTGTTTGAGCAATACTTAAGTGACCCCTGGAGTCTAGGGTGACTTCTGTTCTCTCTAGAAGGTTGCCTTAGATCAGGGATCCTCAAACTTTTTAAACAGAGGGCCAGGTCACAGCCCCTCTAACTGTTGGAGAGCCGGATTATAATTTGGGGAAAAAATGAATGAACTCCTATGCACACTGCACATATCTCATTTGTAGTGCAATAAAATAAAATAAAAACAATACAATAATTAAAATGAAGAACCATTTTAACAAATATAAACTTACTAGTATTTCAATGGGAAGTGTGGGCTTGTTCTTGGCTGATGAGATAGAGTAGTTGTTGTTGCTGTGTGCTTTCAAGTCATTTCAGACTTAGGTTGACCCTGAGCGAGGGGACCGTATTAGGCCCTGGGCCTTAGTTTGAGGACCCCTGCCTTCGATGCTTTGCATTAGAAGATATTGACCCAGAAAAAAGAAACCTGTTGTTTGTTCTGCTGTAGTTATGGGAGAGTCTGCAGACCACGTGATCAGAACTGGGCTTGGTCAGTCTCAGGCCCCAGTTTGGAACAGTTTGTTTAGAGACTCCAGCAGGAGATGCATACCTCCAGACTGCAATGCAGGAACCTTTCAGTTTAGACTTCAGTGTCAACTGTATGCATTTAGAAGACTGCAGGAATAGTATGCTTCAGACTTGAATACAGGAACTGTATGCTTAGAGATGAGACAGAGTCTCTATTAGACTTGAGATGCTTTGGACTATGGACTATTGATTCTAAGAAAGATGCCCTGTGTTACCTACACAGATTAACTTCTGCAAATCCTATTTGTAATAATTTAAATGACTGAAAGGCAAATATGGTTTTCCATCCAAGTTCAACGTTAGATCTCTTTGGGCAACTAAAAAGGACCAAAAGTTTGTTTTGGGGCATGTCCCATCCACAAACTAATGGATCTTAGAGGTCTGATTATTGGGCTGGAATTGGAGATCGGGGTTCAAATCCCTGCTTGGTCATGGAAACCTGCTGGGTGATCTTGAGCAAGTACACATGGTCTAACAGATCAAGATCTACTTTCTTCCCTCCTTAACCTACAGAATGTCCTTTACCCAAGCTCAAAGGTGTGTGGCCTAAGGTCAAGGGAGGGGGGGGGGCACCTGGCTGGTCCAGTTTAATGTAGGACCATTGCAGAGATTGGAAGGTGGTCTTGTTGGGGAATTTGAGCTGTTAGGCTCAAAAACAACCCTAAGTTGGGGTGATCCCACCATAAATATTGCAGAGTACCTGAAGTAAACTTCATAACCAGCAGAAACTTACATGTGATGAGCTGGGATAAGCTTCTATTCCTTTAGAATGGCTTAGGATTGCAGAGTCAGAACTTTAGGTTCAAAATATTTATTGAAGTAAACAAAATACATTATTGATATTTCTTTATTTATTTATTTATATAAAACATTTATATTCCGCCCTTCTCACCCTGAAGGGGACTCAGGCTGGCTGGAGCACAGCATATATAAGGCAATGCTGATATGCATACATGAACATGAAAAACATTTATCTCAATATTAAAATACACAATGTAAAACCGTCTTGGTCATCTGTGTTAAATCTAATTGGCCTGGTAATCTTTCCTATTGCTGTTTTATTGCCCTGTCCCGAAAGCTTGGTCCCACAGCCAAGTTTTTACCATCTTTCTGAAGGACAGAAGGGAGGGGGCTGATCAGATCTCACTATGAAGGAAGTGCCATAGCCAAGGGGCAATCACCAAGAAGGCCCTGTTTCTCAGTCCCCAACAATTGTGCCTGTGACTGTGGCAGGAGGGAGATCAGAGCCTCCCCAGACAGGTAAATTGGGCTGGGGCCCGTTTAGGGCTTTATAGGCCAAAGCCAGCAATGTGCCAGCACTTTGAATTGTGCCAGGTAGCAAACTGGCAGCCAGTGGATAGAAAAGGTCTTGATCGAAAACTAGCTTACTAAATTTTACCTTCTAAAGAGGTTAAAAGTCTATGTAGCTACATTTTGCCTAGAGAGAGCCAAAATGGGCATCCTCATAGGTAGAAAGAAAAGCAGAAGATTGGAAAATGGTGAATGGCCACATGGCCAGCCCAGGGCAATAAAACTTTAAAAGGAAGTTCCTTCACATAATTCCATTGCTATATCATCAAAAGGGTGGAGGAGATAGTGGCTAGCAGGAAGAGTAAAGACAAAACCTTTTTGGGAAACATGCATGGTAAAGTGGGGGAAAGGAATCCCTCAGCTTAGCTCTGTCTCTAGCCTAGCTACTCATTGAGGACTGGAGACTTGGTGACACAAGAGACTTGTGAAACCCAACAGGTCCAATGAAGAAGCACAAACAAGGAGGAGGAGGAAGCCTTGTAATTCAGTGAGGGAAGGACTCAGCAGGAGCTGACTAACAGCAGGGCTTTTCTTGGCACAGTCCCTAAAGCCTAATCGCTCATCTCCTTCCCATTTTTACCAGCCAAGTTTTGGAGAGGGAATTGCCTACTCAAGCGAGTCCCTCCCTCCACCAAAGGAGTCTGGGGCACATCTACACTGACCAAGTAATGTGGGATGACAGAGGCAGAGGTGAAGCAAAGGTGCAGCTGATCACACAGGAACTGCATGAACAGTACGGTGTGGAGGATTCGGTCCCCCCCCCCCCCCAATACACACCTTATGCACATGTCCCTTAATATGTTTTGGCATGGAATGTGCTTTACACTTACACACACATTACTCAGAGTATCCTGAGATTACTCATTATCATCTGAACTCCAAATTTCGACCAAGTTTCCCAGATGCCTCCAGCCAGCTCAGTTGTCAGTGTAGACTTGCCAGGTGTTTGGAATAACAACCTCCAAAGCCTTTCACTATTTATTTGTTAATATATATGTTTGCCAACCAGTATTCTATGTGTATGTTGCTTTGCCAGTTTGACTTACCTCTTTGGTCTGGGAGGGTTTATAGACTCAGGATTCCATTTTGTATTCAGTCTGCTTACTATCTCATAGGAGGTGGGTGAGTTTGCATCAGACCTCAGTGGAGGCGGATGCATGTATATGTTTTGGTCTTCAACTAAAGCAGTTGCTGTTTGGACTTCAATGGATGTATGTATGTCTTATGAACTTTAGTGAGTACAACTATACCTAAAGACTATGGATCTTAGATTCATAGATTCATATGAAGAGACCTCATATCAAGACCTCTTACATTCATAGAGTTGGAAGAGACCTCATACCAAGCATATGGACCACGTTTTGCAACTGTAAAAAAAAATAGAATCATAGAACCATATAATCATAGAGTTGGAAGAGATCTCATGGGCCATCCAGTCCAACCCCCTGCCAAGAAGCAGGAAAATTGCATTCAAAGCACCCCTGACAGATGGCCATCCAGCCTCAGGTCTTCAATGAAAGCAGTTGCTGTTTGGACTTCAATTGATGCATGTATGTCTTATGAACTTTAGTGAGTACAACTATACCTAAAGACTATGGACAATTGGTCTTCAATGAAAGCAGTTGCTGTTTGGACTTCAATGGATGCATATATGACTTATGGACTTTAGTGAATACAACTATACCTAAGGGCTATGGACAATTGGTCTTAGAATCATAGAGTTGGAAGAGACCTCATATCAAGCATATGGACCACGTTTTGCAACTGTAAAAAACAAATAGAATCACAAAACCATATAATCATAGAGTTGGAAGAGACCTCGTGGGCCATCCAGTCCAACCCCCTGCCAAGAAGCAGGAAAATTGCATTCAAAGCACCCGCTACAGATGTCCATCCAGCCTCTGGTCTTCAATGAAAGCAGTTGCTGTTTGGACTTCAATGGATGCATGTATGTCTTATGAACTTTAATGAGTACAACTATACCTAAAGACTATGGACAATTGGTCTTCAATGAAAGCAGTTATTTTTTGGACTTCAGTGGATGCATGTATGTCTTATGAACTTTAGTGAGTACAACTATACCTAGGAACTATGGACAACTGATTAAAATTATACGCTGTGTGCTCAACTACATCCAACCTACTACTGAACTTCAATAAGAAATGTTCCTGTATGGTGAATAAATGCAAGTTGTTTATGAGCAAACAATATATGTTATTTTTCAAAGAAGACTGCTTTTTTTATTATCCCTGGGTGCATATTTTAACTAAGAGGTTTCAAGGGAGAGTATATCTTTTTGGGCAACTGCTAATTACAACTGCAAAGAAACAACCATCCTCTGCCAACCAAATATTTCTTTGTAGTGGCATGTCTTTATCCTTGGTAGTTTAAAGACATGGTTCTTCAGTGTAATAGCTGAGGTACCTGTGTGCCATTACATGAATGCTTATAAGTATCACTTGTTCAAAGAGTTGACTTCTAACAAGGTCAGGCTTTCAAAAGGCGGTCTTCTCACATTTGCCAAAGGGATGTGACATCATTTTTACCTTTTCAATAAGGTTGTGGTGCAGTTTTGGCTATGGAATTTCCAATACCGGGTTCCTTGGTGTCAGCTCCACCGGCCAATGGCGGGGTGACAAATGTCCCTGTGAAAGCCTGGCATTGTCTCCCGGGCGCCGCCCAAACCGTGGCGTGGTCCCGGCTCCTTTCTGAATGACCGGTGTTTTGATGACTTATAGTCTATGCAAAAACAAACTTTCCCGCGGTGGCCCTTCAAAAAAAGATCCGTCATGCTTCCTTTTTGCAAACAGCCCGATGATTTGACAAAGGGATGGAGGGGAGGGCGAGAGGACACCCCGATATGATAAATCGCGTGGCAAAGTTAATGGCTGGAGGGCGCGTTTACCAATTCATAATCATTTATTCTTGGTGATGTATGACCCTTACTCTTAAATCTCAAAAGCTTCTATTTGAAGGTGTAAATAGCTTTTCTCCCCAACCCTCCCCCCCCCCCCCCCGCAGTAAACCTTCTTGCATTAGGAGTGATTGATCTCCTGTACAATTCGTCCCAGAGTGCTATTTTAGAGGGGGAACACTGGCTTTTGGAGATTAACTGGGGAGTCTGTTACATATTAATGAAGCTCGCCGATATACTAACGTTTTGGTAATTTAGTTATTTGTGTCTAGCGGCCTCGCCGTTATTTTCTCTTAGACCCCCGCGGTTGTTAGACATCGAATTAAAAAGTGGCCTTTTCGCATCGTTTTGCCCCCTCCCCTTTTTATTTTTTTTCCAGTGGCAACTAAACGCCATTTAATGGGAAAAACAAATGTTGACATGTCTCTTTGAAGGAAGGGTATTTCTTGGCAAGACATCAAAGTGTTTTAAACGGTGTTGGCGGGGAGGGCGAGCTCTCCGTTTCCATTTAGTCCCAGCCTACGGTAATGTCAGAAAGCAGCCGCCTGGTGCTCGTGGACGGGATCCGCTTTCCCTTTGGGGCGAGGAAGGTGTGTGTCACGGAGGGGGAAGCTGGCTTGAGGCTGGGCAAGGAGGGAAGCCTTTGGAGACAAATAGACCCGAATCCACCGGGAGGCTGGAGTCATTTCAGGCCATCCCGACCCAGACGTGGCTGAGATTTTGCAGTAGGAACCCAGCCCCCCCTCCTCCAATGATTAATAGCCCAGGAAAGCAGTATACAGTATTGAACACATATGGCATACAATTGGCACAGAGCCCTTGGGTGCAAGGCTGAGGTGTCCTCTTGTCTCATGGCTTAAAGATCCACCAACCAGAGCTCCCTTCCTCTACTTTCCATCTCAATGAAATCCACTATGGGTCAACTCCCTGCCATTGAAGCCAGCGAGCCGACCCC
Source organism: Anolis sagrei (assembly GCF_037176765.1). Taxonomy (NCBI): domain Eukaryota; kingdom Metazoa; phylum Chordata; class Lepidosauria; order Squamata; family Anolidae; genus Anolis; species Anolis sagrei. The sequence continues at coordinate 239,609,726 of NC_090023.1, forward strand.
ATGAGTTTCTTATAATGCGTTTCCCCAATAATTAGGCACTGTATTATATTTATTTTCCTTCAAGAAAACACATTATGGCTTATTTTCAGGGCATGTCTTATTTTTATTAATATGGAGATTCCATCTGAACATGAGGAAGAACTTCCTGACTGTGAGGGCCGTTCAGCAGTGGAACTCTCTACCCCGGAGTGTGGTGGAGGCTCCTTCTTTGGAAGCTTTTAAACAGAGGTTGGCTGGCCATCTGTCAGGGGTAATTTGAATGCAATATTCCTGCTTCTTGGCAAGGGATGGCCCATGAGATCTCTTCCAACTTTTTGATTCTATGATTCTATGGTACAACAAATTGCATTTATGGGATGATCTCTCTGGGCTCAGTAACAGACCTCATTCTGAAGTTTTCCCCCTATCTCCTGGTGTTTCTGTGGGGTGAGAGACCCACAGACTGTTTCTGGTCAGTGCTAGGGAGCAGTAGCTTTACTGGTGTTTGTGGAAGGTGAGAAAGGGTCAGACTGTTGCTGGTTGATGCTGGGGGGGGGGGGGAGAGACCCACAGCGCCACAGCTTTACTTCCTTCCCCTGAGGACACAGAATACCTAAAACAGAGCCTCCTGTTCCTCACTTCATTGAGGAGACTTTCACTTTCACTTGCTATGTCTCCCTCTATGTCTCAGTTTGCAGCAGGCATAGAACCACCAGGGACCTGACAGGGAGAGCCAACCTTGAACGCTGCAAATGCTTAGAAATCTTGCTATGGCTTATTTTATGAGTCTGTCTTATTTTAGAGGAAACAGGGTAGTTTTATTAGATAAGAAATACCCAAATATGATATTTTTAAACCAGCTTCCTTCCTCTAAAGAAGCTTGAATTTGTTGATTGACTCCCATCCAAAAGCTAACCAGGGATGACCCTGCTTAGCTTCAAAGCTCATATTGGTGTCTTGAGGATATTTAGTCCCTCTACTTCTCCCCTGGTCAACCCAGTGTCCATTGTTGTGTGCTTTCAAGTCGTTTGAGACCTAAGGCGACCCCCTTAACAGGCAGGAGTTTTTCAATGGGGTGGGTCTTTCTTTGAGGCTGAGTGTGTCTCACCTACAGTGTCTCACCTACAGTCACCCAGGCTTGAAAGTTAAACTGTTTTGGAGGCCAACAGACAGGGGAATGACCTTTTACCCACAAGGAGCTTGGCAACCCCTGATAAAGATCATGGCAAGACACCAGTACTCTTTGGCAGAGAAGGGTAAAGACTTTGTTTGTTTATATTTGTATCCAAATGTTAAGGCCATAGACAGGAGACTACTGATGCATCTACACATCTCTATATCCCAGGATCTGACCCCAGATTATCTGCTTTCAACTGGATTATATGAGACTGTATTGCTATAAAATCTGGGATAAGCAGATCATATGGGATCAGATCCTATGATACAGAGCAGTGTAGAAGGGACCTACAAGAACCTCAAAGATCTGGGTCCCTCTAAAAGTTCCTTCACTTCAATATATGACTACATTTTATCTTTTTAGAAAAAGGACAGTGGAAAAAAATAATCTTGTGAGGAGGAAAGGAATAATCTTTCCTACCCCAACTGGGCTAAGGAGGAAGTTTGGTTTCCTACACCCTAGTGATGGGATCATTACTGTTTTGATGTAATTCCCCAAGATTTCGACCTTTACACTCTGTGGAAACTTGTGTGTTCACCACAAGGGCAGCTAATTGAGACCTTTTTGGGAGACATTTTCCTGTTGGATTAAAGTAAACACTGCTACAGGTACAGTGTATTCAATGCCTTTGGGCGAGGGGTGGTATTTTTATTTTTATTTTGATAGTTTGTTTTACTTGCTTGACCTTGTTTTATGACTGTCCTCCCCATTAGTACAAGGTAAATGTATCTGGAATCTAAGGTGTCACTTTCCCAATTCCCCATTTGTTGGTGAATCTGAGCTGTTAGGCTCAAAATAACACTCAGTTGGGGTGATTCCACCATAAATATAGCAGAGTACCGAAAGTAAACTTCATAACCATCAGAAACTTACCTGTGGCAAACTAGGATAGCCTTTTATATCTTAAGATGGATCAGGATTGCAGATAGATGTGTCTTCTCTACTTCAAGCTCATGACCTAGCTTTCAAAGAGACCAGAAAGATTCTTGAATCAGAGGAGAAAGTATGAGGAGCTTTTTCACAACTGTCTCCTGTTAAACTGTGGCATACACCACACCAGATCTGCCCCTATATAGGGTAAACACAGGCTACTCCCTCATCTGCTGAGGAAGTGGCACAACATGAGTCCTATCTGTCAGCAGGTGTCTACAGTGACTTCCAGCGAACTAGGAAGTAGGGAGAAGAGGAATCTCCCCACCCCTCTCAATTCCATTCTAGAACTGGAAGCCCAAGGTATGGATAGTCTGAGGCTGGATCTACACTGCATCTAAGGATCTGATCCCAGATTATCTTTTTATCCCAACTACTGAACTGCTGAACTTGCTGACTGAAAGGCTGGTGGTTCAAATCCGGGGAGTGGGGTGAGCTCCTGCTGTTAGCCCCAGCTTCTGCCAACCTAGCAGTTCGGAAACATGAAAATGTGAATAGATTAATAAGTACTGCTTACTGCAGGAAGGTAGCCTCCATGCTGTCATGCTGCTCCATACAGTCATGCTGGCCACATGACCTTGGAGGTGTCTAAGAAGAAAGCCAGCTCTTCGGTTTAGAAATGGAGATGAGCACCACCCCCCAGAGTCAGACATGACTAGACTTAATGTCAAGGGAAACCGTGACCTTTACTAATAGATTCATATAACCCAGTTCAAAGCAGATCATCTGGGGTCAGATCCTGGGATATTGGGGAGTGTAGATCCAGCCAGAATTCAGGGCCAGAATTCTGACTATCCTCCAGTTTTGCTTAATTTGCAGCAAGATATAACCACTGAGTAGATCCAGCCCCAATTCAACCCAAGTAGTGAATGTAGATGAGCCATGTCTCATTCAGAAGGAAGGCCCATTAAGTTGCTCCCAGGTCAGAGAGCAGAGTATGGCATGGCAGCCTTAGCCTTACATAAAATTAACTCTCCCTGGACAAAGGACAAATAAACTTTTCATTTGTGTGTTCTTGTTGTTTATGATTTGGCATGTGTTTTTTTTGGAAGGGAGCACCCCAAATATAGGGATAATGCTCTTGGTTGCAGTTCCTTCTCTCTCCCCCTCCTTCTCTCTTTATATAAACATACAAAGAGAAAGTCTGACTACAAATACTCTAGAGATGTTTAGCAGCAAATGTTCACAGCCCCAATTGGGTTTCCTCCCAGTCCCTAGCCTTTCCCCCTTCTTCTGCCTCATAATGTCGAGAATGTCTTTTGTGATTGTGAAGGAAGTGAGAGAAACAGCTTCCTAAGAGAACAAAAACTCCAAGATGACCAGACGCTGAGGTGAATGGGGACCGCTGAGGGTTTTTTTTTTAAGTTGAGCATTTCCAAATATCTCCCTAAATTGAATGACCCGGTCATTCAAATCTATTTCCTGGATGGAGCAAGTCAGTTTCTTGATTCATTTCTGTGGGGAGTGATTTCTTTTTCCCTTTCGAGATTGCTATTGTCTTGTTTCTTTCAATAAATTAATAAATAAAGATGTGATTTGGAGGGGAAATGGTGGTCTTGATAGAGAAAGAGAGCTCAAAACGACCTTCCAAGGAGAGAAAGAGAAGAGGACAAATTAGGAGCCATTTTCCCTGATCAAAGGAGAGCAAGAGAAAGCGAGTCCGGGCATTCAGCGAGCTTGACTTATTCAGACAACTTCTTTGGAGAGCAGGGCCAACAAGCGTGTCTTCCATTGAAAGGCGCCCCTATTCAGGGTGCAGGTGCGAAGTGGGGTGGCGCATCGGCCACATTATATGGAGGGTGTTGGGAGATTAGTGCTCTGGCCCTAATGACCCAAGCGCTTGATTTACATTGGGAGGAAGGAGAGGGGGAAAGAGGGGAGAGGAGGGAGTCGAGACAGAGAGAGAAGCTCAGACTCCTCACCCGTGAAAGCAAAATCACTCAGCGCGTGATCCTTTGGAGGGCTCCTGATATCCTAATACTCGCCATTGTCCTCCGGAAGCGGAAGAAAATGAAGTCCCAACGCAATCCGAATTGATTCATTTACAGCTACTGAACTCTGCCCCGATGGCTGGGAGGGTGGGGTGTGTGTGGAAAGGGGAGAGGGATCTAGGACGGAAAATGAAAGAAGAACAAACTCGGGAGGAACTGGAAGATCCCCTTTTATTGGCATAAAGAGAGCTCTCCCTGTTGGGAATCAGGAGCTGTTGGGCTCAAAAATAACCCTCACTTGGGGGAGATTCCACAAAAATATAACAGTGACAGAAGCACAGTTCATAACCAGCAGAAGCTTAGGTGTAAAGAGCAAGGATTTGTATTGTCCAAGGCTTTCATGGCTAGAATCACTGGGTTGCTGTAGGCTTTTCGGGTTGTATGACCATGTCCTAGAATGCTTCTAGAACATGGCCATACAACCTGAAAAACCTACAACAACCAAGCAAGTATTTGTTTCAATTCAACAGGATGAAACAGAATTGCAGAACCACAACTTCATAGGTTCTAAAAATAATATGTTTATTAAAGACAAAAGAAATCCATTCTGGATAGGAAAGTTTCTTGGAGCTAACTAGCTTCACTGTGCTATCTTCTAAGGAAAAGGAAAAATAACAAAATAGTCATGTCCACTACATCAGTGGCACAGTGGCTTAAAGCCCTGAGCTGCTGAGCTTGTTGACCAAAATGTCGCAGGTTAGAATCCGGGAGCAGTGTGAGCTTCCACTGTCAGCCCCAGCTTCTGCCAACTTAGCAGTGTGAAAACATGAAAATGTGAGTAGATCGATAGGTACAGCTCCAGTGGGAAGGTAACGGTGCTCCAATGCCAGCCACATGACCTTGGAGGTATCTACCGAAATGGAGATGAGCGCCACACCCCAGAGTAGGACATGGCTGGACTTATTATCAGGGGAAAACCTTTACCTTTACCTACTACATCTTGCCTGGACAATAGCAAGATGTCTCCTCACTCTAGAAGAACAAAGAGCAGAGAGACCCAGAAAATGGAGACAGGCCTCATGGCCAGCCCAGAGCAATAAAAATACCTTTAAAGAGGAAATTAGTCTTCCCTGAAGAGATCACATTGCTAAGTATTCAAAAGGGGAGGAGATAAATGCATGCAGAATGAGTAAGAGGACACCCGTTCTAAGCCTTCTAAGCCCCTTCTTAAGATAGACATACATAAGGAATTTGGGGAAGGAATCCCTCATTCTTATCTAAGCTAACTACTCATTGAGGGCTAGAGACTTGTGCAATAAGGGATGAAACCCAACAACCCCCCTCCTTCCTCTCCACACACACACACACCAGGATCTGCAATGGCACACAGTATCCCAAAGTCTAGTCAGCGCCCTCTTCCCTTTAAGAGTCCTTCTAACCATTACCCTCGTCCCCTCACTAAGGCCACAATTTCTGAGCTTCAACTGGAATTCAGATTGAGGGCGAGAGAAGAGGAAAGGGGCGAAATAGACCTATACCTATCTTGACCTGAAGTGCATATAGGGGTTCTTCTACTCGCATGTGCCCGGAGGTGACTTTATGGGAGACATGGAGAGGCAGCCAAAGGAGGGCTGAAATATTATTGAAGGAACTGAGAACTGAGACCCCAGTCAGTAGCTGCTTCTACACAACCAAGTAATGCAGTTTGGACTGCATTATATGATCAGTGTGGAACCATATACTCTAGTGCAGTTCAAACTGCATTATTTGGCAGTGTGTTATTGTTGGGTTTCATCCCTGGACTGCACAAGTTTCTTGTGTCATCAAGTTTCCAGACCTCAATGAGTAGCTAGACTAGAGGTAGGACTAAACTAAGGGATTCCTTTCCAACTTTACTATTCATGTTTCCCAAAATGGCTTTGCTTTTCCTCCTCCTGCTAGTCAATGTCTCCTTCCCCTTTGAATAAGTAGGAATGGAATTCTGTAAGGGAACTTCTTCTATTACGTTTTGTTGCCCTGGGTTGACCACCATTGCTTCTTCTGCCTTTTCTTCCTTCCTGTGAGGATGCATTTTGCCTCTCTCTCTAGGCAAAATGTAGCTGCGTGGACTTTTTGACTTTTTACCCTTTTACTTCTTTAGAAGATGAGATTTAGTAAGCTAATTAGCTCCAAGACGTCTTTTATCTAGAATGCATTTCTTTTACTTCAATAAATATTTTGAACCTAAAGTTCTGACTCTGCTATCCTGTGCCATCCTAAGGAATAGAAGCTTATCCCAGCTCATCACATGTACGTTTCTGCTAGTAATGATTTCACAGTATAAAATCTACACCGTGAAATTCCCTGAAATTAATCAGCTGAGGGGGAAAATGGAAAAGGCCTGGGTCTGTAGGAATTGTGGGAGTTGACGCCCAAAACACCTGGATGGCCCATGTTTGCCCATGCCTGGGTTAACCCTTTGACACTTTCGTTCTATGATAGAGCTTCTAATTCCAGTGGAAATTACTGACAATTAAGCTTACACGTTTAAATACATCGAGGATTGTATTTATATATACCCATTGTCCTGGAAATAAGACAAACAGAGGACCCAGGGAGGGAGGGGTGTGTGGGAGGGAGGGGGAAGGGGGGGGGGCGTTCAACTAAGACTGAATGATCTCGTACAAGTCACAGTCTCTCAGCCTTGGAGAACATCCTCTGAATAAATCTTGGCAAGAAAATCTTGGCAAGAAGGTTAACAGAGCACAATGGAGCTTATTTCTAAATAAATATACCTAGGGCTATTCTGTTATTTATTTATTTATTTATTTATTTATTACGGTCACCCGGGGGGGGGGGGGACGACTCAGGGCGGCTCACACACGCAAGGCACAATTCGATGCCTGTATTACAAAAACATAATATCAAAAACATAACATCAATAACAACAGTAATTATAACACTGATAACAATTAACGTAAACAATCAATATTATCGGCAGGAATAGCCATAAACCTGTAAAAACAATTAAAACAATAAAAACAATACAAACTTCATTGCTGGTCAGTGTTTAACCGACTCATAGTTGGGTTCTACTTTCCACACATTGTTGGTCCTATCATTCTGGTTCCATGTCTAATTGTCAGGGTGCCCAAAGGCCTGGTCCCAGAGCCAGGTCTTTACCTTCCTCCTGAAGGCAAGGAGGGAAGTTGAAGCCCTGATTTCCCCCGGGAGTGAGTTCCACAGATGGGGGGCCACCACTGAGAAGGCCCTGCTCCTCGTCCCCACCAGCCTCACTTGTGATAGCGGTGGGGTGGTCGTGAGCAGGGCCTCCCCAGATGATCTCAGATTCCGAGGATTGATTTGTAATGGTATTCAGGTTTGCCACGTTAAATCAATATTCAGCAGTGTTAAGGATGTCCTTTTCCAGACTGGCCAGAAGAAGATCATGGATGCATGGAGAATTTCAGTGCAATGTGTTGTCGAAGGCTTTCCTGGCCATAAAGGAGGAAAACACGAGAATGAACACAATCTGGCTACCAGTATTTTTTTTAAAAAAACTCTAAAGTCAGGACAGTAAATAAAGAGAAACACTTTAAAAAAAACAAGGGAATTTCTGACATGAAACAATCAGGGCCAACTAACACCACCCAACAAAGGATTTCCCCAGCCAGGAAGCAGCCATTCAATGTCAATCAAGGTGGCCTCAAGCAGGCAAGAATTCTTTCTTCCACCCTAGACATTCCACATATATATGAACCTCAGTTGAATCAATGGAATATATTTACCTATGTGTTGACTCACCATTCAATCATTGTTTCAATTAGCAGCAACCAGCCAGGCTTTAAAGCTGCAAGGCCATTAAATTCAACTAAGACTGAATGATCTCGAACAAGTCACAGTCTCTCAGCCTTGGAGAACACCCTCTTGCCAAGAAAATCCTTTGATAAGGTGGCCAGTTGCAAAAGTCACACTTGCCGCAAGCAGAGAAGAGGTTTTTTTTTCTCATCCTGGACATTCGACAGATATATAAACCTCACTTGCCTAGTTTCAGAGGTATATATACATAATATACACAAGCAGACCTTACAACCTCTTAGGATGCTTGACATAAATGTGGGTGAAACATCAGGAGAGAATACTTCTGAGGCATGACCATACAGCCCTGAAAACTCATAGCAACCCACTATTTCCGGGTAACTTCTTCGTAGTCATATTTTGTAGCTGGACTTGGGGGCGGGGGGGGGGGGGAGCTCCAATTAGACTTAGCTACTCGTAAGCAAAGCTGTAGACTAAATGGGTTTACATCCTCTTTTTCCATTTCAGGAAGCATTGTACAAAATTAATTTTACAAGAGGCTGCAGAGGCAGTTCAATCCGCCTAAATTCACTTTACAATTTGTCCGCCAGAAACCTTTTTTCGATTCGTTTTCCTCCTCCCCGTCACCTTTGCAACGTCTTCATCCAAGATTGCACACATACACACACACACACACACACACAACCTCACAACATCTGAGGATGCCTGTCATAGATGCAGGCGAAACGTCACGAGAAAATGCTTCTGGAACATGGCTATACAGCCCGGAAAACACACAACCCAGTTCCTTTCGTGAACCTATTTAACTTTCTCCAAGTCAAACAGAAGAACTGGTAGAAAGAAGTTCTAATTTCTTTTAAACATAAACGCTTGTTTGCAAAACATTGTCAGAGAAAGCCTTCCTTCAGATGTGCAGCTTTTCTGCTACGACGGGGTTGTTGTGAGTTTTCTGGGCTGTATGGCCATGTTCCAGAAGCATTCTCTCCTGACTTTTCGCCTGTGAAGTCTGACCTCACAACCTCTGAGGATGCCTGCCATAGATGCAGGCGAAACGTCAGGAGAGAATGCTTCTGGAACATGGCCATACAGCCCGGAAACACACAACAACCCAGTGATTCCGGCCATGAAAGCCTTAGACAATACAAAAAAACTTTTTTTAAAAAAGACAAATAATGAACGTCTGTGGCCACCCATTTGGGAACATTTAGAGAGGAAGTAATTTCTTATAAACTACCTATCCATTCTCATGGAAATCTCCACCGCTTCTTTTAACCCGTCCGCGGGTCCCCGCCCCACCCACCCCCCAATTTAAGTAAGAATCTTAAGGGCATTTCCATAAGTTCTCCACGAGCATAAAAGCCATATAATGGGAACAAGGTGAGAAAGCTGTTCAGCCTTGTTTCACCAAGAAAAGGTCGTAAGTCAGGCGATTGGTGTCTGACCTGTCAGGGGAAGGTATAAAGGCTTCATTCATGCAGTCGCTCCCCATTTTCTCCGCGCTCACAAAAGTGTTTTTATCATTCTGTTTTCTTACCTCGTCCCTTAATTAAAAAGCTGAATGATTAGAATAGCACCTGCATTATGTCTGGACTCTGGGCTGCATACTAATTCGAGGGGCTTTACATCTGGTAATTATAACATAAAATCAGAGATTGAATAAAACAGAAGGCCTAAAGCCTCGGCTAATCCCCTTGAAAAGAGTCTGCTGAAATAATTCAGGGCGCTTTCCGGAAGTTGGATTACCGGCCCCTCTTTTAAACTTTCAACAATGCAATGATATTTCGCCCTGGGAGCAGCGGCCTGACATTTTTACAACTGTTCCAACCTTCCCCTTCAAATGGCCCGTTTCTTGGCGAGGAACAAAGAGAATCAAGGGAGCCCACCCTCCCAACAAAGGTGGCCACATCCCCTTTCTCTCTCTGTGTCACTTGATGTATGTATATGGTGTGTATGTATACATATGCTAGAGACTTACCTCCGAACCAAATGCAGGGAGAAAATGCTTGCACTCGAGATCGGATTTTTTAGAGTGTAACGCATTAAGAAGACAGTCGTTCTGTTTATAAAAGGAATTATTTCAAATATAATAATTATTAGCCAAATATAGATCATAGACACATTAAAAAACATTTCTCTGTAGTATTTTTGAAAACGTATTGCTGAAGTCACTTAAACGATGCATGTCTGAAGATTATTTTCAATGTTCAATTAACATTGATACAATGTGTCAGAGGAAGTGCGTGGAAAGGTTGCTGTCTTTCGAGGAATGCATTAAAGTGATTCCTTTTAAAGCAGTGTTTCTCAACCTGGGAGCCCCCGGTGGCGCAGTGGGTTAAACCCCTGTGCAGGCAGGACTGAAGACGACAAGTCGCAGGTTCGAATCCGGGGAGAGTGTGGATGAGCTCCCTCTATCAGCTCCAGCTCCTCATGCGGGGACATGAGAGAAGCCTCCCACAAGGATGGTAAAAACATCAAAATATCTGGGCGTCCCATGGGCAACGTCCTTGCAGACGGCCAATTCTCTCACACCAGAAGCGACTTGCAGTTTCTCAAGGTGCTCCTGAAACACACACACACAACCTGGGAGTCAGGACTTCTGAGGTGTCAGAGGGATCGGCAAAGACCACCAGAAAACACACTATTTCCTGTTGGTCATGGGGGGTTCTGTGTGGGAAGTTTGGCCCAATTGGTGGCTTCAGAATGCTCTTTGATTGTAGGTGAACTAGAAATCCCAACAACCACAACTCCCAAATGTCAAGGTCTATTTTCCCCAAACTCCACTAGTTTTCACATTTGGGTATATTGAGTATTCGTACCCAGATTGGTCCAAATCCATCATTGTTTGAGTGCACATCGCTCTCAGGCTGTAGGTGAACTACAACTCCAAAACTCGAGGTCAATGCCCACCAGGCCATTCCAGTATTTTCTGTTGTTCATGGGAATTCTGTGTGCAAAGTTTGGTTCAATTCCATCGTTGGTAGAATTCAGAATGCTCTTTGATTGTAAGTGAACTATAAATCCCAGCAACTACAACTCCCAAATGTCAAGTTTTATTTTCCCCAAACTCCACCAGTGTTTACATTTGGGCATATTGAGTATTTGTCCCAAGTTTAGTCCAGATCCATCATTGTTTGAGTCCACAGTGCTCTCTGGATGTAGGTGAACTGCAACCCCAAAACTCAAGGTCAGTGCCTACCAAACCCTTTCAGTATTTTCTGTTGACCATGGGAGTCCTGTGTGCCAAGTTTGGTTCAATTCCATCGTTGGTAGAATTCAGAATGCTCTTTGATTGTAGGTGAACTATAAATCCCAGCAACTACAACTCCCAAATGACAAAATTAATTCCCCTCGCCCCTTCCAACCCCACCAGTAATCAAATTTGGGCATATCAGGTATATGTGCCAAATGTGGTCCAGTGAATGAAAATGTATCCTGCTTATCGATATTTACCTCATGATTCATAACAGTAGCAAAATTTGGGTTATGAAGTAGCAACGAAAAGTATTTTATGCTTGGGGGTCACCACAACATGAGGAACTGTATTAAGGGGTCACAGGATGAGGAAGGTTGAGAACCACCGATTTAAAGAGTCAATGATCTAGCTTCTGCTGAAACTATTTGAAGATGTAAACCACAACAAAGCCACGCTAGAGTATCTGGATAATGGATCTAGTGCGACAGGTTTTCACAGAATGTGGCTGAATCAGCTCCTCCTTCCAAGGGATCGAGTTTCTCTGCTTGCAAAACTTGGCTTGAGAAAAGGCTTAGTCAAGGGGCCACAATCAAGAACATTCCCTCTGCCGCAATACCCTATATTTGAAGCAGAAGGAAAGTAATCAAGGGTCCTGCTCGTTTGTAAATGCATGTGGGATGTCAGCCTAAAATATGTGTATGCACACATTTTAAAAAGATCACATTTTTTGAAATCTGGGACTGTGAGAACGAAATGCTATGATCTGACAATTTTAGACAATTTTAGACGAAGTCCACATAATATTGTTGGGGGCTGGTTGTGTTTGGTTTTGCCATTTTACAAGGAACTTATCCTGGCTATTTGGGAAGAAAGATTTTGAAAAACCTGACTGTAACCTTTTACAACTTTGCTGGGGTTTATTTCCTGCTTTGAAAAGGGGAAAATTGATTAAAATACTAGCAGCTTTGGAAAAGCATGTGAACTTTCTTCCAACTATGTTTTGAATGTTGCTAGTGCAAGACTCATGAGAAGGCTTAACCAAGGTCTAAAGGTTAATTTACAAACGAAGGAACCTTTTTTGTGATCAGGGGGTGAAAATAAAACACCCGTAAGGGCAGTTTTTCCACTGTGTTAGTCTTACAGTTTGTTTGTTTGTTTTTTAAAAAAACTGAACACATACTTTTTCCTGTATAATATCGGATTAATCTTAGTTTAAGTCTTATATGTGTCTGGAAAAGCATATAGAAGCATTGTTGTCATTGTGAATAAACAATGGCTGTATAGAGGTTTTTAAAATGCTAACATAATAATAATAATAACAACAACAACAACGACTACGACGACGACGACGACGACGACAGAGTTTTGGAGCACAATTTAAGTTGCAAAATCCCAGACGAGCAGGATTGACGAGAAGCAACTGGAAAAGCTTACACGATATGGGGATTTAAAGATCGAACTGCAAAGTCTCTGGCACAAGTCAGTAAAGGTGGTCCCAGTGGTGATCGGCACACTGGGTGCAGTGCCTGAAGACCTTGGACTGCACTTAAAAACAATAGGTGCTGACAAAAGCATCATCTGTCTGTTGCAAATGGCCACCCAACTCGGATACATCACACAGTCCTAGGACACTTGGGAAGTGCCTGAGGTGTGATCAAATACATAAAAGCCAGAATAGTGATCTTGTTTACTATGTACTAATATTGTTATGTATCTAATAATAATAATAATAATAATAATAATAATAATAATAATAATAATACCTAAAAATGAATCTATCCATTGTGTTCAAATGGTACAGCTCAAGTCTTAGTTCGGAATACATATATCTATCTATCTATCATCTATCTATCTATCTATACACACACACACACACACACACACATACACACACACACACACACACACACACACACGTTTTGATTAAGAAAACACCTGATGCCAAAGACAGAAATGCCCTTGACGTGTGTACATTTTGTAGCTGAAGGAGGAAGAAATCCTCTTTCCTATCCTGTGCTAATTTGAGACACAAAATCCAAAGAAGGGCACCTAAATCCATTTGAGGCTAGGCAAGGCAAGGCAGCATATGGCTCAGATAATGTGGAGTCATCGAAATGGAATTATTAGCACCTTTGTCCTCTGTAGGTCTGTGTGTCAGAAGAGCTGGACTAAAATATTTTAAACTTCTTTTATTATTTTCATTTGATAACGTTTTATAGGTTGAAGCTATTAATTGGATCCAGGCCAGACCTTATTGAATGTATTTAATTCAGTGGGACTTATGTTACATCCCCTGATTAGGTTCAAACCCTAACTGTTCTAAAGCTAAGTCTGAATCAGATCCGATGGTGCTGATGCTGATAATCTAAACTCAGAGACTAGTTTTACCTAAAACAAGCCCACTGAATAAATGGGAAGTTAGTATATAAACGCATCCGTTAATTTGATGGCTCTACTATAGATAAGACTAACAATCATGATAGCAATAAAGGGCCAGCAAGAGTTTTGGATGTAGGACTTCATCTAGGTTACCTCCGTTATTGTGTCAAAAACGACTAGCAATGTAGGCTTGCCACATCACTAGATTTTCTCCTTTTGAACGTGCAGAAAATCAGTTCTTTTTCTTGACGAAACAGTCACAGGCCTCACAACCTCTGAGGATGCCTGCCATAGAAGCAGGCGAAATGTCAGGAGAGAGTGCTTCTGGAACATGGCCAGACAGCCTGGAGAACACACAACAACCCTGTAATTCCAGCCATGAAAGCCTTGGACAATAGTCACAGAATCTATAACCTATTGGGAATTCATAGTGTTTGGGAACATAAAAATACACATTTGGGAACATAAAAATACAAAATGACAAGGACTATGTGTTCAAGGTCTGCTCAGTGTCTTTAGAATTGGAGTTCAAATCTTGATGCCAATTGGGGCCAACTAAAATGCTTGGGATTTAAAAGCTACCCCCTCCCCATCGGTTTAACACAAATTGGGTCCACTGCCACGTGCTTCCACTCGGTGTAAGTCTCCTTGCAATGAAGTAAAGCCTTCCTTTGGGCTGTGATCCCTAAAAACTCAGATTTCAATTCAGTTCAGTTGTTGGTTGTTATGTGCCTTGAAGTCAGTCGATTCTGACTTATTGGTGACTTTCTCGTTTATTCAGGGAAGTTTTGCCATTGCCTACATCTTCTGAGGCTGAGAGAGTGTGACTTCCTAAAGGATTTCCATAACAGGAAGGATTTCCCCCAATCCTAAATTCAAAACACCACTGTTGCTGCTTCAGTTCAGTGATCCCTAAGATGCACTGTTGAATTAATGCATTTTGGCCCCTCTTGAATTGCCTTGGAACCATGGGAGATGTAGTTTTACAAGGTATTTAGCCTTCTCTGCCTCAAGACCTCATCACACTAGATAATGAATCCACTTTAAATCTGGTTGCTGCCTCCTGCAGAATTCTGGGGACTGTAGTTTAGGGAGGAGCATTTAACAGCCTCCCTAAACTACAGACCCCAGGATTCTGCAGGAGGCAGAAACCGGATTTAAAGTGGATTCATTCTCTAGTGTGACGAAGTAGAAAAAGTGCGGGTGCAGCACCATCCCTCTTTGGCAGAGAAGGAGAGGGGTAGTCGCCACCCTGGGGTCAGATCCTTCCAGAAGGAGAATCCTGAGCTCTTGGTTTGGAGGGGCCTTCAATGAAAAGCCGAGCCAAGACCCCGGCGGCCTTTCTGGGTCGGCTGGCCTGGCCCCCCACCCCCACTCCACCCCCTTCCTGCAATGGGCCGAGGCGGAAACGAGGCTGGGCTCTCCCGATTCATATTTTCTAATCTTCATTTCCTAAAGATACAAACGGCCTTTTGTGAAATGAATGGCCTCTAATGAATGCGTCCGCACAATGCAGGGGCTTGCTTGGATGCTAGAAAGCAACAGGGGAGGAAAAACCCTCTAAGATGGAGTTTTCAGCCTTGAAGGAAAGAAAAAGGAAGCAGCCCCTATTGAGAGTCCGGTGAGA
The DNA here is from genome assembly GCF_037176765.1 of Anolis sagrei. Classification (NCBI taxonomy): domain Eukaryota; kingdom Metazoa; phylum Chordata; class Lepidosauria; order Squamata; family Anolidae; genus Anolis; species Anolis sagrei. The sequence goes on from NC_090023.1 coordinate 239,624,740, forward strand.
CCCGCCTCCCGGTTTCTTTGGGTTCATCTGCACTGTAGAATTAACACAGTTTGATACCACATTAAGAATCTTGGCTCAGTGTCATGGAATCATGGGAGTTGTAGTTTTACAACCTTTCTCTGTCAAAAAGTGGCGATGCTCCATCGGGGCTCCTGATGAGTATTGAGCCATGGTCGTTTCAAAGCTACATTAAGTCTTCTGTGTGGAATCATAGAGTTGGAAGAGACCTCATGGGCCATCCAGTCCAACCCCCTGCCAAGAAGAAGGAAAATTGCATCAAAGCACCCCGACAGATGACCATCCAGCTTCTGTTTAAAAGCTTCCAAAGGAGGAGCCTCCACCACACTCCGGGACAGAGAGTTCAACTGCTGAAGGGCTCTCACAATCAGGAAGTTCTTCCTAATGTTCAGATGGAATCTCCTTTCTTGTAGTTTGAAGCCATTGTTCAGCGTCCTAGTCTCTAGGGCAGCAGAAAACAAGCTTTGCTCCCTTCTCCCTATGACTTCCTCTCACGTATTTATACATGGCTTTCATGTCTTCTCTCACCCTTCTCTTCTTCCGGCTAAACATACCCGGTTCTTTAAGCCGCTCCTCATAGGGCTTGTTCCCTTTGAGTGATGCTTCTTTGGGTGATGCTTGCTGATTAGGCTTGGGTGAAGCAGTGGTTGCTCTCCCTGCAGTTGGGTATGGTTGATGTGAGGTTCATCTACACTGTCGAATGAATGTAGTTTGATACCAATTTAACTGCCATGGCTCCATGCTTTGGAATCATGGGGATTTTACAAGGTTTTTATCTTCCAGAGACTTCTCCTGCCTCTCCAAACTACAACTCCCATTATCCCATAACATTGCACCATGACAGATAAAATGGTGTGAAACCGCATTCAGTCTACAGTGTAGATCCACCTTTATCCTGATCTCTAGCGTTCCCTCACGTTCTCTGGATGGCTTCTTCCCAAGTCTGCATTCTCCCAGATCCAGTTTGGCTTCTTGACAGAGGCACAGGGCAACTGTCCAAACAACAGACCAGGGTGGCCTTATAGAAAAGATAGACAAACCGTGACACCTTAACCAGGTGTACTAAAAACTGACCACAGTTAATTGAAACTACCTATCTTTCCCAATGACAATAAGTGCTTTAAATATCATGCTTATACCACTTCCCCAAAATATTTAGAAACCCAGAGAGGAATAATGGTTCCAGTGTTGGTCTAGGACTCTGGGTGAGAGGGTTCTTGGGTAAGTCACTGTCTCGGTCTCTTCCACAAAGCCATCTAATCCAGAATATCAAGGCAGAAAATCTCACAATATCTGCTTTGAACTGGGTTGTCTGAGTCCACAGTGCCATATATTCCAGTTCAAAACAGAAAATGTTGGATTTTATTCAGCTACTAGCTGTCCCCTGCCAGGTGTTGCTGTGGCCCAGTCTGTGTATATGTGTTTTGTGTGAGTATATATGTGTGTGTGTATTTGTGCATATGTGTATATATGTGGGTTTGCATATATGTGTGTATGTGTGGTTTTGTGCATGTGTTGTTATGTATTTTTTTTGGTTTTAAGTCTGTATATATGTATTTTGTGTGTGCATATACAAATATATGTGTGTATATATTTGTGTTTGTGTATATATGTGGTTTTGCACATGCGTTGTAATGGTTTTTTTTTTGTTTTGGGATTTTTAAGTCTCATCCACTGTGGTTTTTTCAGTGTTTTTATGAGTGATTGTCACTCTTTGACCTGAGAGGTGTCTTGTGTCCAGATTTTGTGTCAGTTCGTCCAGTGGTTTTTGAGTTATGTTAATCCCACAGATGAACATTAGATTTTTATTTATATAGATGTGGAAGGGACCTGAATTAATCTAGCTAAGAATACCCGGTGACAGAGAGGCTATAAATCAAAGTGAAGACAGGTAACAGCAACAACAAAGATGTAGGATTAATGCAGTTTGACATCGCTTTAACTTTAGCTATGTAGTTTTACAAACATTTTAGCCTTTCCTGCCAAAAGCTCTGGTGCCTCACTAAACAATCACTTCCATGAATCAATAGTATCGAACCATGGCAGTGAAAGTGGTGTCAAACTGCATTCATTAGACAGTGCAGATGCACCCTATAGAAGACCAAGCTTATTTGGTTTGACTGGTGGTGCCTTGTAAGCAAGCCTGGTCCCCAAAAAGATGCTGGCCTGGTGTTTTCGATGGAACCAAATCTCGGTTCCAAGTCATATTCAGATATTATTTTTGAAGAAAGCCTAGCGACGTTTTTCATAACGCCGCCTTCTCTGCAGTTCTTCAGGGTCAGCCCCCGCGCATGCGCACCTAAAGGCAAAGGGCAAAAGAGCAGGGCATTGGAAGCAATGGGCTTCCTTATGAATCGTTCACAAGGAGAGTAGAAGCTCTTACTTTTGGTCAAAGTTCTGGAATGTGTTTATAAAGAGGCAAAGTACTAAAGTGAAAGGTGGAGATTATTTCTCAATTTATTTTCCTGTCAGGAGCGACTTGAGAAATTGCAAGTTGCTTCTGGTGTGAGAGAATTGGGTGTCTGCAAGGATGTTGCCTGGATGTTTTACCATCACGTGGATGCAAAAAAAAAAAGGGTTCAAAATCTAACTTCAGAGAATCACTTATCCCTTACTGAAAACACAGGGGATGTCTGCTTTTAAAAAAACCAGATGGAAAGACAGAAATAAAATACGAATTTAATCACAAACCACGATTGTTATATTTCTCATATTGAGCTTTATTTACAAACTGCAAATATACTTTTTGGCGACATGATCAACTGTTCTGAATCCAAAATCGTTTTCATTTATGATCTCTTTGATTCTATTTACAATTTTTGTAAAGGTGGTAATATTTCAGATACATAGTCATTACATCATATTAGAGATTAACTCAAATTATTCATTTTTTCCTTGGCTATTTTCTGCTGGCATGGCTATAGCTGGGGGTCCATCCCATTGAATTCAGTTTGATTTACTCTCAGGTAGCTGTATATAAAGCTGCAGCCTGATCCTATGTGATGGGCAAAAAAGATGAGAACTCTTTTCAGAAAAGGAATAGTTAGACAAAGAAATGACACATCTTTTAAATTCGTACTTTTAAATTCCCCTGCCATGCGTTGCTGTGGCCCCGTCTGTGTATATGTGTTTTTTGTGTGTATATTTGTGTTTATGTGTCTTTACGTGTATATATGTGTGTGTGTGTGGTTTTGTGTATGCATTGTATTTTTTTTGCTTTTAAAGTCTCTTCTGCTGTGCTTTTCTATATTTTTATGAGTGATGGTCACTCCTTGGCCTGATAGGTGTATTGTGTCCAAATTTGGTGTCAATGCGTCTGGTGGTTTTTGAGTTATGTTAATCCCACAAACTCACATTACATTTTATTTATATAGACTAGCCATCCCCTGCCACGCGTTGCTGTGGCCCAGTCTGTGTATATGTGTTTTGTGTGTGTATATGTGTGTATACATTTGTGTATATGTGTGTTTGTGTATATATATGTGGTTTTGTGCATGCGTTGTAATATAATTTTTGTTTTTTTGGCTTTTTAAGTCTTGTCTGCTGTGTTTTTCAGTTTTTTTAAGAGTAATGGTCACTAATTGACCTGATAGGTGTATTGTGTCCAAATTTTGTGTCAATTCGTCCAGTTGTTTTTGAGCTATGTTAATTCCACATTCATATCGATTTCTAAATCGTATTACTGATTCTTTGTGTGTCCAAAACATTTACTTTTTTGCCTATCCCTTATAACTCTGGAATGAAAAGAAATAGATAGAAGTGAACTGAAAACGACCTTTGGATTCTGATTTCCTTATTTAAATGTGACTTCATAACGCAAGGGAGTGTTGTGTTCTTCTTTGACTTCCAACAAAGCAACATAAGACCTCACTACCTCTGAGGATGCTTGCCATAGATGCAGGCGAAACGTCAGGAGAGAATGCCTAGACCATGGCCATATAGCCCAAAAAAAAACCTACAACAACCCAACATATGACCCATTCTAGTTTTGGGATCTCTGTTTACCAGAAGAGCAAGACATCGCTTTTATTTCCTTCCTTCTTTGCAAACGATTTAGCTAGAGTTACCCTGGAATAATCCGAAAAGGAAAACGATACACAAAAGGCATTACCGTGGATTTAGAAGGACTTATTTTACACACAATGTAGAAACGGTGTGAAAGTCTTCCTACTGAAAGAACAGAACAGGCTGCCCCATGAGTGCTTGTTCCCATCTCCTCCATCATTCAAACCCAATAGTGTGTCTTCCAGTACCTTCAAACCAACCAACTCTCCCGAGACTCTTCATCACACTAGAGAAAAAAATCTATTTAAAATCCGGTTTCTGCCCACTGCAGAATTCTGGAGTTTGTAGTTTAGTGAGGCTGTTAAAGACTCCTCCCTAAACTACAAACCCCAGAATTCTGCATGAGGCAGAAATCGGATTTAAAGTGGATTCATTCTCTAGTGTGATGAGGCGTAAATCAACAGGAGAGAGAGAGAATGTGTCATAGAACGCTATAACTGCCTGCGACAAATAGTGTCCCCACTGGGTTGTTATAGGTTTTTCGGGCTATATGGCCATGTTCTAGAAGCATTCTCTCCTGACGTTTCGCCTGCATCTGTGGCAGGCATCCTCAGAGGTTGTGCTTCTAGAACATGGCCATATAGCCCGAAAAACCTACAACAACCCAGCCATGAACGCCTTCGACAATGCAGTGTCCCCACTTTCCACCCATTTCGGGCAGAAACAAAGTGGGGGGAAGGCCAAGCCCAAGGAGGAGTGGGTGGCCCCCTTCCTCGAGAGAGATCCCACTCCCAAAAGCACTTTCTATGTGTCGCTGGTTGGGTTTCCCGGCGGAGGGAAGGAGCTATTCTTCTTGGCGCTGCCTGGCAATAAAACATGGCAACATATGGAAACCATCGCTTTGGAGACGAAAACCGTTTTAGTGCCTCTCAGTCGAGGAACGTGCTTTTAATCGGCAGTTCCAGCCTGAACACGAGCCAGGGCTGCAGAAAGGCTTGGAGGGAGCGGTGGATTCATTACACTGGAGTAATGGCATGATGGGGAGCCTCGGCAGCTACAGACTGGATGTCGATGACTGAGGATGTTTACCAGGATTTGGATTCTGGGCAGAGAAAGTTAAAACAAATAGGTTCACGAAAGGAACTGGGTTGTTGTGTGTTTACCGGGCTGTATGGCCATGCTCCAGAAGCATTCTCTCCTGACGTTTCGCCTGGATCTATGGCAGGCATTCTCAGAGGACAACCGACCTCGCAACCTCTGAGGATGCCTGCCATAAATGCAGGCGAAACGTGGGGTGAAAATGCTTCTGGAACATGGCCATACAGCCCGGAAAACTCACAACAACCTAGTGATATCTGCCATGAAAGCCTGCGACAATACACTGAGCAAAATATGATGAAGATTCACACATACAGAAGCCATTGGTTTCATCTTGTGATTTTGTGAGGCTGTTTAGTTAGGGCGGGGGATCAGGAAGACATACACCTTGTTAGGTTGAAGGATCAAAAAGCCACCCCTTCAGGCAATATCTAGAGTGTAAATCTGCGGGTAGAGAAAGTTAAAACAAACAGTTTCGCAAAAGGAACTGGGTTGTTGTATGTTTTCTGGGCTGTATGGCCATGTTCCAGAAGCATTCTCTCCTGACATTTCGCCTGCATCTATGACAGGCATCCCCAGAGGTTGTGAGGTTTTGTGTGTGTGTGTGTGTGTGAGAAATCCTCTGATACAACCCGGAAAATACATGCCTGTATGGCCATGTTCCATTCTCTCCTGACGTTTCGCCTGCATCTATGGCAGGCATCCTCTGATACAGCCCGGAAAACACACAACAACCCAGTGATTCCGGCCATAAAAGCCTTCGACAATACATTCACAAATGGAACGGTCCAGAAGGGCATTTTATTTAGGGCCAAGAAGTTAGGAAGAGAAGAGGGAGTATTCTTTCTGCCCCCCCCCCCCGCTCTTTTTCTCAATCCCCTTTGCTTGTCCCTCTCCCCCTCCCCACGTCTTCGCTCTCTACTTCCCCACAGAGTGAGAGAGAGAGAGAGAGAGAGAGAGAGAGAGGTAGACAGACGAAGGTAGGCGTAGGTTTCTGATTGTAGACCCTGGGACGTTTTCCGTCTCCATCCCAACGTTATCTTTTAAGAAGTTGGGTTTCATCTCTTTAGAAACGGTCCCAGCGAACGGGGCAATGGGAGTTTGACAGAGGGGAGAACAAATCGCTGACAAAGAAGCTTTTTACGTTTCATCAGCGTTGTTAGGGCGACGAGGAGGAATTTTTGAGATAATAACTCCCACTTCAAAGATTTCTGAGCTCAATAGAAAGTGGACCATCCTTTTTTATTCAGCCACAAGGGCTCGCACTAAAGGCGACTGGGCTGTTTGAATTTTTTGTTTTGTTTTGTTCAGAGTGTTTATTTTTCCCCCTATTCACGGGGGCACTTGGATAAAATAAACAAGAAAGACAATTACTGGAACATGGACTTCTCCCTTTCCTGGGACCGTGGCCTCAGGCTTGGGAGGGTCAAGTTCTGCAGTTCTGTGTTGTGGGTCCACTCAGGCACCTGGGCTGGGGCTCTGCTTTACTCACTCGTTGGGTGTCTGCAAATGGTAGAAGGAAGACACCCGAAAAATCATAATTTATATTTGCTCCTCCTGTCTGGTTCATTCTGTTGTTTCAAAGGGATGGAGCCATATGCAAGCGTTTCATCACACTAGAGAATGAATCCACTTTAAATCTGATTGCTGCCTCCTGCAGAATTCTGGGGTTTGTGGTTTAGGGAGGAGCCTTTAACAGCCTCATTTAACTAGAAACCCCAGAATTCTGCAGGTGGCAGAAACCGGGTTTTAAGTGGATTCATTCTCTAGTGTGATGAAGTAGTTAGTTTACTGGGTTGTTGTAGGGTTTTTCGGGATGTATGGCCATGTTCTAGAGGCATTCTCTCCTGACGTTTCGCCTGCATCTATGGCAAGTATCCTCAGAGGTAGTGAGGTCTGTTGCATGACCAGGGTGGGACAAAGGACTCTTATCTGCTGTAGCTAGGTGTGAATGTTTCAGCTGACCACCTTGGTTAACATTTGATGGCCTGGCAGTGCCTGGAGCAATCTTTTGTTGAGAGGTGATTAGATGTCCCAGATTGTTACTTTACATTAACCTGGAGATAAAACGCACTTAGAGTGGGAGAGGATGCAAGAATAAATGGAGTGGAAAGAAAACAGGTGAATGCAATGAAGAAGCTGATCCTAAGAAAAATGAAGCCAAATCTCAACTTGAGGAACAAAAAAAAATATCAATACATTTTAATATGTGTTGTCCAAGACTTTCATGGCCAGGATTACTGGGTTGCTGTGAGTTGCTATATGGCCATGTTCCAGAAGCATTCTCTCCTGACATTTCGCCCACATCTATGGCAGGCATCCTCAGACGTTGTGAAGTGTTGGAAACTAGGCACTAAAGAACATGAAAGGCACTGCAAACTAACTCAACCAGAGAAGTCAGCCATAGCAGAGCATTTGATGAAACAACCTGGGCACAGTATATTATTTGAGAACACAGAAATGCTGGACTAACAACTACAACTACCATGTCAGACTACACAGAGAAGCCACCTCAAATGGGAAATCAAATTATTATATAACATCCTAAACAATGTATAGGACTATCTTGTAGATCTGACTCAATGACCTGTTTAAGATTTTATCTGCCCTTTTTAGAGGGTGGGAGAAGGATAAACTATTAACATACTGTGTTGTCGAAGGCAACCGTGTCAGACAGAAAAGTAATTGAAATCCACAAGCACGTGGACAATTTCATCAGAAAGGAGGAAACCATGAATATGAACAAAATCTGGCTACCAATATTTCTTTTAAAAAAACTCTAGAAGCAGGACAGTAAATAATGAGCAACACTCAAAAAAGGGGAATTCCAGACAGGAAACAATCAGGGCCAGTTAACACCTCCCAAAAAAGGATTCCCTCAGACAAGAAACAGCCAGGCTTTGAAGCTGCCAGGCTATTCAATGCTAATCAAGATGACCAACTGAAACATTCACACTTCCGTCAGGCAAAAAATAATTCCTTCTCCCACCCTGAACATTCCAGAAACAGATAAACCCAACTTGTCTAGTTTCCAACACCTCACAAGCTCTGAGGATGCCTGCCAGGAAGGAATGCTTCTGGAACTTGGCGATACAGCCCGGAAAACTCTCAGCAACCCAGATTTTTAAGAGTTTGAATGAAAGAATATCACATACGATAGTGATAGTGCGATAGTTGGAAGGAAAGGAATGGTGTAGAGTAGGGATTGCTCCCTAGGAAATGGGGGCAGTCTGCTTGATTGTGGACTCCAATTAGGGGGTAGTCCTACTTGAATAAATGTATTGTCGAAGGCTTTCATGGCCGAATGTGAGTTTGCTGTGGGTTTTCCAGGCTGTATGGCCATGTTCCAGAAGCATTCTTTCCTGACGTTTCGTCCACATCTAAGGAAGCATCCTCAGAGTTCATGGTCTGTTGGAAAGTAGGCAAGAGGGGTGGAAAGTCCAGGGTGAGAGAAAGATCTCTCGTCTGTTTGAGGCAGGTGTGAATGTTGCAATTGGCTACCTTGATTAGCATTGAATGGCCTTACAGCTTCAAGGTCTGGCTGCTTGCTGCCTGAGAGAATACTTTGTTGGGAGGTGATTAGCTGGCCCTGATTTTTCTTGTCTGGAATTCCCCTGTTGTTCTTTGTTTACTCTTTTGATTTTATAGGTCTTTTTAATACTGGTACCAGATTTTGATCAGTTGGGCTGCTCCAAGCAGGGTGTCTCTAGGCCGTTGTAGAAGCACCGCCTCGGATCTTAATCTTGGGAAGGAATGCCATGGGTTTCCATGGCTGTGTAGGTTTCCTCCGTCTCCCCCTTTCCCCCGCTTTAATCGCAGCAGCAGCGGCCCCCAAAAGCCGCAGCCACAAAAGCTCTCCTCCTCCTCCTCCGAGGGCCAGCCAGCAAGGCGAGGAGAGGCGAGGGGGCGAGGTGGAGGAAGTCCACCTCAGAGGAAGACCAGATTGAATGTATTAAGCTAGCATGAAACCAAAGGTCAGCGCAAATGTATCTTAATAGACTGTCTCGAATGGAGTGTGCCTCCTTTTCAAGGCCGCTTGCTATTGCTCCGCTCATTACCATAGCGATCCTAACGTGGCATGTTGATGCACCATAAAGCTTACACTTTCACCCCGGCCTCCCCCTCCCTCCCTCATTCCCTCCCTCCCTCCCCTCCTCCCCCTCCCTGCTCTCCAGCCCCCAAATCAGAGCCTTTGAACAAGGCCCGGCTTGATTAGACCTTTCTCCTTTTCTTTTCCCCCTCCTTCAAACCCATTTCCTCGCCTTTAGAAAAGTCGCCATCAAATCCCAAAGGCCGTCTCTGATCAGGGCGCAGGAGAAGAGAAACAAAAGTGAGCTGACGGGCGGCGATTCAAGCGGCCCCATTTTTCTTCCTGACGTTCTTCTCCATGGGGAGAGGGGCCTGCCTCCCACCCATCCCCACCCCCAGCCCCAATTCGCGTGGGGTTTTCTCTCACCCCGGAAACCCCAAAGAAAAAACCTTGTATACTTGACGTCCAACAGGAACACAACCTTCAGAGAGAGAGGCCTAGATATATATATAAACACAAACGCCTCGGTGCGTGAGAGTGTTCGACTGGTGAGTGTCAGACATTGTGGAGGAAGATTTCTTTCTTTTCTTTTCCTTTTTTCCAAGAAGACTTAGTCGGAGGGGGTTGGGGGGGGGGTATCTGTTAGACCTAAATATTATGTCCTGCCTGAAAAGGCTGGACGGGCTCTAGACTTCGCTTTTCACTCTTTGAAAGTATGACTTGCCTATTGCTATAGAAATCTTAACTCACCATGAAGATTCACCGTTGCGAAGAAATACGTTCATTGTGAGAGGCGGCTTTGATGTCTAAGGCATAAGATGCGGGGGCTTTTCAGCTGCCTCTGTCTAGATTACCTTGAGAGCAACGGGATAGACATCTGTAACAAGCAAATGAAAAATTAAAGGTGATTAGCCTACACATCCAAAAAACCGCGTCGGCAAAGAAAGAAATCAAGAAGAAAAGGCGCGCTGGGGGGGGGGGGGAGATGGGGGGGGGCGAGGGTCCGAGGAGGAGGAGGGCTGAGGGATGAGGAGGAGGAAAGGCCAACTCCCACCGAGCTGAAAACACCTTCTCCTCTTGGAGATGGCCTCCAGTCCTTCGGGATCAACACTGGTGGAGTTGGGGATCACCACTTCAGACACACAACAAAAACAACACTAAAAATAAAATAATTTATTTTAGGAAGGTTTTTAGCTCCTGTTATCTGGACGGTGTGTGTCTCCTCCACACAGCCCTATATCCCAGAATATCAAGACAGAAAATCCCACATTATCTGAGTGTAAAGGAGACATGGTAGCCATGTATAAATATGTGGGAGGAAGTCATGGGAAAGAGGGAGCAAGCTTGTTTTCTGCTGTCCTAGAGACTATGACACATAATAATGTCTTCAAACTACAAGAAAGGAGATTCCATCTGAACAGTAGAAAGAACTTCCTGTGAAAGCTGTTCAGCAGTGGAACTCTCTGCCCCGGAGTGTGGTGGAGGCTCCTTATTTGGAGGCTTTTAAACAGAGGCTGGATGGCCATCTGTCGGATGCGTTGAATGCGATTTTCCTGCTTCTTTGCAGGAGGTTGGGCTGGATGGCCCAACTCTATGATTCTATGACTTATCACACTAGAGAAAAAAATCCACTTCTCCCACGCTATGTGTGTTTTATCTTTAGGTAAATGTCGACTACTACTTCATCACATTTGAGAATTAATTCACTTTAAATCCGGTTTCTGCCAACTGCAGAATTCTGGGGTTTAGTGAGGCTGTTAAAGCCTCTTCTCTAAATTAAAAACCCCAGAATTCTGCAGGAGGCAGAAACCGGATTTTTAAGTGGATTTTCCCCTCTAGTGTGATGGGAATCAGAGTTGTTAGGCTCAAACATAACCCTCACTTGGTGATTTCACAAAAATATAACAAGAGTGCCAGAAGCACAGCTCATAACCAGCAGAAGCTTATGTGAAGTGAGCAAGGATTAGTCTCCATTCAACAGGATGGCACAGGACTGCAGGAGCCACAACTTCATGGGTTCAAAAATATGTGTTTATTAAAGTCAAAAGAAAAGCATTATGGATAGAAAAGCTTATTGAAGCTAACTAGTTTACTAAGCTATCTTGTAAGAAAAAGGGAATAATAATAAGGAAATATCCATATAGCTATATCTTGCCTGGAGAAAGACAAGAGACTTGTGCAGTCTGGGGTGAACCCCATCAATCCCCTGGTAACCCAGTTCAAAGCAGATATTGTAGGATATTCTGCCTTGATGTTCTGGGATATAGGATTGTGTGGAAGGGCCCTAGGTGGGTCCTTCTCCCTTCCTTCCACGTTTGGCTGCAATCCGACCCCCATGTGACTGCCAGGAAACTCCATGGGGTTTACTTCGAGGTAGACACTCAGGATATCAATGGAGGCTTCCTACTGAGGCAGTGAGGTGAGCCACAAGCTTCTCTGGGCCCTTCCACACAGCTATATGACACAGAATATCAAGGCAGAAAATCCCACAATATCTGCTTTGAACTGGGTTGTCTGAATCCACACTGCCATATATCCCAGTTCAAAGCAGATAATGTGGGGTTTTATTTAGCTGTGTGAAAGGGGCCTCTGCTGTCCTGCCAGCTGTACAGGGTGCAAAAGCAGATGATCCTTATTCTGTGGGATACGAAGATGCCAATAAATTGATAAAACCACAATGGAATTCACCCTGATTTAGAGCATTCCACCGAGGCCCCACCCATACAATTGAATAAAATCCCACATTATCTGCTTTGAACTAGAATATATGGCAGTGTGGATTCAGATAACCCAGTTAAAAGCAGATATTGTAGGATTTTCTGCCTTGATATTCTGGATTATATGGCTTTATGGAAGGCCCCTAAGGCCCCTTCTACACAGCTGAACAAAAACCACATTGCCTGCTTTGAACTGGATTCTATGGCAGTGTAAATTAAGATAATCCAGTTCAAATCAAATGAGAATGTTCTGCTTTGATAACATAGATTATCTAGCAGTGTAGAAGGGGCCTAAATCAGTGAGGCATATGCCTAAATCCTTTTTGTTACTCTTGACTAGAATAGGCTCATTGAATCAATGGAATTTACCTATGTGTTGACTGACCATTCAATAATTAGTTCACTGATACTTTGTATTCATTTTTTAAAAAATATTGGGGAATCAGAGCTGTTAGGCTCAAAAATAATCCTCACTTGGGGTGATTCCACCATAAATATTGCAGAGTACCAGAAATAAACTTCGTAACTAATAGAAACTTACACGTGATGAGCTGGAAAAGCTTCTGTTCCTTAGGATGGCACAGGATTGCAGAGTCAGAACTTTGGGTTCAAAAAATTATTGAAGTAAAAGAAATACATTCTTCACAGAAAAGGTCTTGGAGCTAACTAGCTTACCAAATCTCATCTTCTAAAGAGGTAAAAGGATTTTAAAAAGTCAATGCAGCTACATTTTGCCTAGAAAGAGGCAAAATGTGCGTCCTCATAGGTAGAAAGAAAAGCAGAAGATGGTCAACCCAGGGCAATAAAAATTCCTCTAAAAAGGAGGTTCCCTCACAGAATTCCATTGCTACATCATCAAAGGAAAGGCAACAGTGGCAAGGAGGAAGAGTAAAGACAAAACCTTTCTGGGAAACATGCATATGAATTGGGGAAGGGGGAAGAATCCCTCAGCATAATCCCATCACTAGTCTATCTTCTCAATGAGGTCTGGAAACTTGATGACACAAGATACATGTGCAGTCCAGGGATGAAATCCAACATAAATTCTTAATTTAAAAAACTCATGAAAAAAATAATTGGTTCAGTTAGTCTAATCAGGTTGAGATTAACTAAGGAGTTCAGCAAGTGTTTTTACTGTGTTACACCCTTATTGTGTTATCCATACAAGGCTGAGAGAGAAATAGGAAGATAATGAATGAGACTAAAGGGGAGATTTTGCTTGATGTTAATGGCAGAAGTGAACAGATGTTTCTGCAATAGCTGATCCAAAGATTGAATAGAAGAACCTGGTCTTGGATAATATGCATCTGGGCAAAACCTTCGTTTACCTTGAAACAAATGGATTTTACCACATCCCTTTGTTCCCAACCTTCCTAATGCTGTGACCCCTTAATACATTTCCTCATGCTGTGGTGACCCCCAACCATAAAATTATTTTTGTTGCTATTTCATAACTCTATTTTCTGCTACTGTTATGGATCGTAATGTAAATATCTGATATGTAGGATGTATTTTCATTCACTGGACCAAATTTGGCACAATCGCCCAAATTCGAATACTGGTGGGGTTGATTATGCCATTTGAGAGTTGTAATTATTGGGAGTTATATTTCACCTACAATCAAAGAGCATTCTGAACTCCACCAACAATGGAATTGAACCAAACTTGGCACACAGAACTCCCATGAGCAACAGAAAATACTGGAAGGGTTTGGTGGGCATTGACCTTGAGTTTTGGAGTTGTGGTTCACCTACATCCATAGAGCACGGTGGACTCAAACAACGATGGATCTGGACCAAACTTAGCACAATATGGACTCAATATGTTCAAAATGTGAACATTGGTGGAGTTTGAGGAAAATGGACTTGATATTTGGGAGTTGTGTTTGCTGGGATTTATAGTTCACCTACAATCAAAGAGCATTCTGAATCCCACCAACGATAGAATTGGGCCAAACTCCACACACAGAACCTCCATGATCAACAGAAAAATACTGTTTTCTAATGGTCTTTGGAGAGCCCCCCCCCCCCACCAGGGGTCCCAACCCCCAGGATGAGAATGGTGGTCTATAACGTTTTATAGCATAGACCAAAAATAAATTCCTATATTCTAAATACACCGAAACCTATAAGGGGTATAACAGTTCAGAATCTAGTATGGGTCCATTGAGCACTGCATAATAATGCTAGCTTCAACACTGTTCCCCATATTTTACTCTGGGCAGGGAGGGGGGCTTTGGTTGGTTGGTAAGACTTATTACTCTAGACACCTCTGGAATATGCTCAAGATTTTAAAACCATTTTATTTTGCCATTACAAAAAATTAATAATAATAGTTTCGAATTGTTATCTTACAGAACAACTGTTGTGCGTTTGAAAACAAGACCACCACTGGGTTTACACCATCGGTTCAGAGAAATGGACACGCCGTGGATCCCTTTGGACAATCCAAGCGAACCAGCACAATGACGTCACTCATAACATTGCCCCCCCCCCCTTCCAATTAACATGGATCTCACCTTCCATCCACTAGGAATCACAAAAACTCACAATGCAACAGAAAGAACACGGAGGGGAGGGGGGAAGAGGGAGCAGGAGAGAAAAAGAGAATATGTTTATGCATTTAAATCCATTACTAGTGTAAATTAAAATGTACCATAAATCATTAAGCCACCCTCGGGGCTGTTTTATTAGTGACACGTGGGAAGAATATGCTGGGGAAATTGAGGCAGCAAAAATAGATTATTTCCCAAAAAGGTCAACTGAAATTGGGCAAATTAATCAAAGCATTTAATGGATCGATTGGTGTACAATTACTTAAGGGAGAATAAATTTATAGATACTAATATTCCTTTTCACAAAAAATGGGGAGAAAAACAGACACACAAGGCCAAAAGAAAGAAAGAAGAGAAAACTAAATAAAACCAAAATGGGTTGCTGTGAGTTTTCCGGGCTGTATGGCCATGTTCCAGAAGCATTCTCTCCTGATGTTTCACCCATATCTATGGCAGGCATAGAGGGGTCTGTTGGAAACTAAGTAAGTGATATATATATATACACACACACACACACACACACACATACATACATACATATATATGGAATGTCCAGGGTGGGAGAAAGAACTCTTGTCTGCTAGAGGTACCTGTGAATGTTGCAATTTGCCACCTTGATTAGCATTTGATGGCCTGCAGCTAGAAAGAACTCTAGCAGGAAAGAGTTCTTTCCCTCACTCTGGACATTTCACAGATATATAAACTTATCACTTGGGGCCCTTCCACACAGCGCTATATCCCAGAACATCAAGGCAGAAAATTGTTGGGAATCAGGAGCTGTTAGGCTCAAAAATAACCCTCTCTGGGGGTGATTCCATCAAAAATACAGCAGAGTGCAGGATGCACAGTACATAAGCAGCAGAAACTTACATGAAGTGAGCAAGGATTGACTTCCATTCAACAGGATGGAACAGGATTGCAGATCCACAACTCATAGGATCAAAATAATGTTTATTAAAGAAAAAAGAAATCCATTCTAGATAGGAAAGGTTTTTGGAGCTAACTAGCTTCACTGAGCTATCTTCTAAGGAAAAAAAGAAAAAAGGGAAAAATAATAAAACTATCTACTACATCTTGCCTTAGACAATGGCAAGATGCTTCCTCACTCTAGAGAAGACGAAAGGAAAAAAGCCCAAAAAATGGAGACAGGCCACATGGCCAGCCCAGGGCAATAAAAATACTTTTAAAAGAGGAAGTTACTTTTCCCTAAAGGAATTACATTCCTAGATATTCAAATGGGAGGAGATAGTGCCATGCAAAGATGAGTAAGCCAACCCTCCTTCTTAAACAACCTAGCTAAAGGAAATTGGGAAGGAATCCCTCAGTCTATCTACTCATTGAGAGCTGGAGACTTGTGCAGTCAGAGATGAAACGCAACAAAAATCCCACAATATCTGCTTTGAGCTGAGATATCTGAGTCCACACTCAGATAATGTGGGATTTTCTGCCTTGATATTCTGGGATATAGGGCTGGGTGGAAGGGACCTTAGTTTCCAACCTCTGAAATATGCTTGCCATAGATGTGGGCCAAACGGTCAAGTGAGAATCATCTGAAACATGGCCATACAGCCCGGAAAACTCACAGCAACCCAGTGATTCCGGTCATGAAAGCCTTCAACAATACATTAAAACCAAAACATTGGGCTAACAAACCAACCAAACAAAAAAGCCCAAAGGTGGGGAGGGGTGAATCACACCATCACAAGAGTGACACCAGCACGACTATAGAGCTAGAAATCCGTATTAAAACACTTTGGTTCATTGAGATACAAAAGGACGGTTTCAACTGAGATCGAGGCCGTTTGTAAACGCATGGGAAGGAGGCGATTCCAAAAAAAGTCTTGGAGCAGAAGGGCGGGAAAGAATAAATTTAGAAGGAAGGGAAGGCTTGTAGAAGGAAACTGTCCTGGGTGCTTGGCACCATAATAAATACAAAAGGAAGTTGGAGGAAAGGGCTGTAGGTGGGTCTCCAAGGGGGGGAGATCAGTGTAGCTTCTCTCCAGTGGCCTGTGCAGCATTTCTGATCAGAGGAGAGAGGAAAGGAGATCTGTTCCTGCTCCTCTGCTCGAACAGCCAAGCTTTCCTCTGACCCCTCCTTGGCCGGAGGAGAGGGGAGGCGAAGGTCCTAAGGAGCGCTCCCACAAGAAACGAGGAGGAGGAGGAGGAGAACAATGCAGTGTATCGCCGTCGGCAGGCAGTCCATCAGTCCTACCGTATTGACTTTAATAACCGGGCCGAGGATCACAGTTTGTGTAAGCGGCCTCTCCCGGGTGAGGTGACGGAGAGTTACTGGGTGGAGTCGGGATGCCGCCGGCCCCTGAGCTTTGGCACACGTACCATTCGCTCAGGTTGGCCGCTGCTTGGCTGGAGGAGGAAGAGGAAGAGGAAGAAGAGGAGGAAGAGGCTGGTGGGGCGGCGGAGGAGGAGGAAGAAGAGGCCAGAGGAGGAGGAGGAAGCGGAGGCGGCAGTGGCGGCAGTGGTTGGGGGGCTTCCCGCCCGCAGTCGGAGGACGGCGACACCAGTGACGGGGTGGAGGACTCGTAGCCCGAGCTGGGAGGAGGGGACTTGCAGTGGACCTTCATGTGCTTCCGCAAGGAGCTGGGGTGGGTGTAGGATTTGTCGCAGCCTCGCACTTTGCAGTTGTAGGGCTTGTCGCTCGTGTGCACGTGGGAATGCTTCTTCCGGTCGCTGCTGTTGGCGAAGCGCCGCTCGCAGCCTTCAAACTCGCACTTGAAGGGCTTCTCCCCTGCAAGGAAAGAGGCAAGCCAGGGAGACTTGGCATGAGGGACCAGGCGAAGGAAGGGATCTTGGGGAAGGAGGGAGGGAGGGGTTGACTAGACTGGCAACTGGAGCAAGGGAAAGGGTTGCGGATCTCAAGTCATGACCTAGGGCCCTTCCACACAGACCTATATCCCAGAATACCAAGGCAGAAAATTCCAGAATATCTGCTTTGAACTGGGTTATCTGAGTCCACACTGCCATATATTCCAGTTCAAAGCAGAAAATGTGGGGTTTCATCCAGCTGTGTGTGGAAGGGGCCTCTCAAGCCTCCCCTCAGCCACTCCCCCCCCCCCCCCCGAGAAACCTTCCAGTATCCTTTTCTGTTCTACTAGGAACAGGCCTGAAGAACCCATTTGTACCAGGCTACAACGCAGGGGGTGCCCCCCCCCCCACTCTTTTGAGAAAGCCAATGAGGGAAGATGAGGAAGTTGGAACTGTCCTTAGCAATGCTACCTTCCAAAGAAAGGAAGCAGGCATGGGTTGCTGTTAGTTTTGACTATGTTCCAGACGCATTCTCTCCTGACGTTTCACCCACATCTATGGCAGGCATCCTCAGACCCCTCAACCTCAGGAGAGAATGCTTCTGGAACATGGTCATACAGCCCCCAAAACTCACAGCCACCCAGTGATTTCGGCCGCACAACACAATGAAGCAGGCGTGGTTCAGCAGAAAAACTGGCAGTGAAAGGTGGGCCAGTATCTTCCTTGTTCTCCTAGTTTCCCTCAACTCCGTTTGCTTCCCTTCCCTTCCCTCATTCTCCCCATATTCCCCCTTTCTTTTTAATAACAAAATACCTCATTCACTGTTCCCACAGCCATTCTTTCTTTCGAAGATGGCGGCCTGGTTTAATTTTGAAGCTCTCAAACCAACCAGCTGAGCAACTAAGGCATTCTGACACCCAAGTGCCACTATTTCTTTCTTTCTGTCTTTCCTTTTCTTTATTTCATGTTTTCCCAGGTTTCCAAAGGTAGCCACAATCTGGCACACGGGTTTTTCTAGCACTTTGTAATTGGCAGGGTATGTTGATAAAATGCCAAATGCACACCTTCAACCCTCTGAAAGCGTTTATTTCAACGCTGGTGGGGAAAAAAACCACATTCCCCAAACCTCTATAACTTCCTTTAAAGGTAGCTGAAGCAGTGTGCTTCCAGAATGTGCCAGATAATATATAATAAATACCTTTTTCACTCACAATACTTGCAGTGGTTAAAAATCTAGAGGGATCTGGGTAGCCTTATTATCCTCGCTAAAGGCCTTCTTCACTTCAGTTTAAGAGTAACTAGGCCAAGATTGTATTTTGTTAGTGAGGAAGATTTCAGTCCAATGACAAGCGGGATACCTTTATCTGAGGAGGGGGAAACGCCAAGCAGCCCACTCTTGGGGTCAGTGGCTAAACTCCCTTGGCTTGGAACAGATCTGCAGGGCAATCGCATTACATTCCAGATGCTGGAAGTGACTGGGGAAGAACGCCTGATTTCCAGGGACAGGCTGAGAATGGTTTGTCCACTAACTGCTGAATGGATGGCTTTCTAAAGCAAGACACGTTGAAGCCACGTGCTTTGCAGTCTCTGTGGGCCGAGGCTGTATCATTTTGAAGGGGGGAAAAATCCAGCCAGCCAGCCAGCGAAGCTAGAAGCTAGCGTACAAAAAGAGGCACAGATTTAAACAGGGATGAGAAATGCAAGCCAGGATACTGTGTGTGTGTTTCTTGGAAGCATATATTTAGCCAAAACCTAGCAGGGTAAGTGTTTCTGTTTATTCATATAGTATTTCTTAATCATCATGGCTTTCTTAATGGGGGCCAGGTGCTATGTTTTCCGAGTTTGTTTTTAAATCAGCCTAACTCTCCCTTTTTTGCATGTGTATTGATTTTAGAGGAAGTAAATCCACTGTTTAAAAGAGAGGAAGCAGAAAAAAAGCCAGCTACTCATTAAAAAATTAAAAGCAGGTCGTATATTGTCAATATAATATTTCAGGAGTGTTCCGGACTGCGATGGAAGGGGTTAACAGGGGGAAATCCGCGTGGAGTAGCACCTTTTGCAAAGTGATGGCAGGTCTTGGGAGAAACCACGTCTCCTCTACAGCAGGCCTGGCTAAGCGATGCTTTCTATGTCCCTGCGTGGTATTCATTCCAAATCGCGGGTGAAAGGGGCGGTTGGGTGGGAAAGCAAAGCAAAACAAGATCATCTATATCTTTTGATGGCTCTTTAAGCGTTTTAATTATAGTTGCTTGTAAAGAAACAGTTTGACCTTCCGGTGCTCAGCTGAAATAACAAATCAAGGGGATTGGTGTAGAGCACAAGCAAGCAGTCAGTTAGGAGGCCCTGGGGAAAGGCGGCCTCGTAAACCCAGAGAGCGAGCTGGGAAAGGGTGACAAATCTGGCCAGGCTGAAGCCTCTCTAGCAAAATGAAATAAAATAAAAATAAAGAGGTGTGTGTGTGGAGGTGGGGGGAGTATATTGTGATCCTCCCAAACTCATGGACCAAGCAGCTCCTCTTTGGAGATTGCTTACAAGGACAGGCGCTTAGTTTGCAAGGAAGAGCCTTCTCTGCTTGAAAGGGAAGGGATTTCCTTCGTGCAAGATCTGCACACTGCTCCAAAGAAAGCACCTAGGAATGCCCTCCTTTGGCAAGCTTCATTTTAGGGGAAATTGGGGGGAAATGAGTCGAGGCAAGGACAAGGTGTGGGGCTCCAGAGAGGGAAGGCGTTTGCCAGCACACACATGCACAAACAGACACAGAGGCAGAGCCTGCGCCGCCATTTTCTCCCCACACTTGTAGCTCCCTCCCAGGCCTCGCCCCGACAGAGAGCCCGTACACAGAGCTGGGAGATTTTAGCATAATCCTCCCAACTCTGGGACTGGATTAAAGTATTTGCAAAATTCTCGGGGGCGGAAGGGAGGGAGAAGGAGGAGGAGGAGGAAGATTTAACGTGCCAACCAGAACGCTATAAATTACAACTTAAAACAGGCCTTTCTTACCGAGGCCTAAAACCTGCCTTGGTCACTCATGTCCACAAAGGGCCTCTCTCTAATGTGAGTATGGGGGAGGAGGAGGAAGACATTGAAGTGAGGGTTCTCTCTCCCAGGCCCTTCTTTACCTGAGTGATGCAATTGCAATATTATGTCTGAATTGTTCTCTCTCCCATTCTCCCTTTCCAGAAATCTATCCCTGTCTGCCCAGACTTGGAAACCCAATGTTATTAATATTGGAGAAGGCAATTATATCCCCATTTGAATCTAGAGATGTCTTCATGAATCATCTGTAGCAAGCTCTCCTGCTATTTTAGAAAAAGCCCTGGGTGAGAGGGCTTTCTTCATATAGGGAGAGTCTACAGCCACTTCTAAGGGCCTTTCCACACAGGCATCTAATCCAGAATATCAAGGCAGAATAACCCACAGCATCTACTTTGAACTTGGTTAGCTAAGTCCACACTTAGGTTATCTAAGTCCACACATATCCCAGTTCAAAGCTGATAATGTGGGATTTTAATGTGTGGAAGAGGCCTACGTTGGAACAATACCTAAAGGATCCCACTTGAATCCTGACTATACTCTTATCATCCCACCCTCGCCATACACAGTCCAAAATTAAATTATTTAATCAGAATTCAAGTGAAAAGAGTGTACAAAATAAGGCCTTTTATAATAAACACAAGACATTTCCTAAAATCAATGCAAGCACCGGGTTGCTGTGAATTTTCCGGGCTGTATGGCCATGCTCCAGAAGCATTCTCTCCTGATGTTTCGCCCACATCTATGTAAGGCATCCTCTGAGGTTGAGGGGTCTGTTGGAAGCTAGGCAAGTGAAGTTTATATATCTGTGGAATGCCCAGGGTGGGAGAAAGAACTCTTGTCTGTTTGAGGAAGGCTGAATGTTGCAATTGTCCACCTTGATTCGACAACACAATGCAAGCACCCTTCCTGGACAGTCAACTGGTTTCTCTTAAGGCAGGCCAAATATATCCACAAACCAGCAGAAGGCGGCATGGAAAGGGGCATACAAGTTTGTTTATTTAAGAAAAAAAACATGGCCACCTTCTCTATCTGATATGAAGATGCCTTGGGTATCATTCCTGCCATTCATGATAACTTTGAATACATTTTCCTCATTTAATTCCCTCATCAGATTTCGACATTCTTCTCAGCACATTAAAGTGTGCAGAGGAAAGGAAGGAGGAAGCGAAACTATCTCGCCGAGAAGGCAAAGACATTGAAGGACTTCAGGGAGGGGAGAAATCGCTTGGTTGTAAGAAGATCTGACAATTGGATTATGTCGTTTCCTTGGGGGTGCGTGAGGCCGGTCAGGAAGGCGAGGTGTGTGCGTGTGCGGAGGAGAAAATGTACAGTGGAACGGATTTAATTTTCCAAAAGGGCTTATTTCTTATCTTCTGCCGGGAGAGAGAGAGAGAGAGAGAGAGGAAGGGAGGGAGGGAGGAGAGAAGGCAATAAAAGCGACAAACACCGGCTGCTAAACTAATTCCCAACGTACAACTTCACGGGCTAATATTTTACGGAAGTGTGTAAACTTTCTAGCTTCGGTTTTATGCATTAGGGATGCCTTTTTTATGGGGAGGGCGACTGAGGTCCAGCTGAGGCTAGCCCTTCGAAGGGCCCACTTGCCTTTCAACGTCAATGAGAAATAAGGAAGGTTTTCTGACAAGAATTCCCTCTAGAAATCTGGCTGATGACCTTTCCAAATGGACAGGCCAGGAAAGCAACACCCACCTCCAGCCCCCACATGCACTCACTCCAGACCCCAATACTGTATTTGGACCACTACTACTAATTCTCACCACTCCTCCTCTCCTCCAGGTTCCCCAAACGCCCCTCAACACATCACCAATAACCTCACCACACTAGGGAATGAATCTACTTTAAATCCGGTTTCTGCCTCCTGCAGAATTCTGGGGTTTGTAGTTTAGTGAGGCTGTTAAAGGCTTCTCTCTAAACTACAAATCCCAGAATTCTGCAGGAGGCAGAGACCGGATTTAAAGTGGATTTATTCTCTAGTGTGATGAAATAGCAAGAAGGAAAAGGCCACTTCCAACGCCTGGAGGCTCTGGGTTTAAACATGGCAGGGCTCCTCACCCCGAAAAACCACTATCATCACCACTACCACCACAATAAGCAGCTGTGCCTTTCCCCGCAAGGCAAGTGGCTGGAAAAGAAACGGCATCATTCAAAGCTGCTTTTGGATCAGTCTCGGCTTCCATGGTCCCGCCTCGAGGAGCTCAGCGCCAAGACTGGACGCTTTTCCTGTTTCCTCTTAGTCTCTCCTCCTCCTCCTCCCTCCAAAAAAAACCTCTGTGTATGTGTGTGTTGCGCGCGCGCACATACACACACACAGTCCTCTTCTACACATTACCAACCAAAACAAACTTCTTTTTGGGGGTTTATGGACCCTTATTATTATTATTATTATTATTATTATTAGAAAGACAACAAGATGAGGAGACAAGGTCACTCTGCTGGCTGTTGTTATTATTATTATAATATAATAATAATAATATTATATTATTATATAATATATAATAATTATATAATAATAATAATAATAATAATAATAATAATGTCAAGATTATTAGAATGAGAACAAATAATTTCAAAAGGGGGAACCTGTGTAGCAGCTATGAGACACAGGGGAGGGGCGCTCAATAAAACTCGAAGGAAGGAAGACCCCCTTCCCCACTGACCTGTGTGCGTCCTTTTGTGGATCTTGAGGTTCTCGGAGCGGGCGAAGACCTTCCCGCATCCAGGGAAGGGGCAGGGGAAGGGCTTCTCTCCCGTGTGGACGCGGATGTGGTTGACCAGCTTGTACTTGGCCTTGAAGGGCTTCCCCTCCCGGAGACACTCTTCCCAGAAGCAGATGTGGTTGGACTGCTCGGGCCCGCCGACGTGCTCCACGGTGACGTGGGTCACCAGCTCGTGCATGGTGCTGAAAGTTTTGGAGCATAGTTTCTGGGGCGCCTGGTCCAGCTCGATCCACTTGCAGATGAGCTCCTGCTTGATGGGCTGCCTCATGTAGCGGAAGAAAGCCCCCGGGCCGTGGTGGGGGGCCAGGTTGAGGTTCATGCCACTGTAGCCGTGGAAGGAGGAGGCGGCGGCGAAGGGGTCTGCCCTGGAGACTGGCACTGGCGTGAAGGGCTCAGCCCTGGCGTACATGTCTCCAGGTAGCCCCAGCCTGAGCTGTCCGTTCAGGCGCCCACCTGGAGCTTCATGGGGAGGAGGTGGCTCCTGGTGCAGTCCGGGGAAAAGCGAGGGAGTCCCGGCTTCTGCCTGGTGGGGATGGTGGTGGTGGAGGTGGTGGTGGTGAGGAAGAGCATGGTGTCCAGGGTAGTTGCTACCTGTTGTTGAGACAAACATGCCGTGGTGAGAACTTGGAGCGGCAGCAGCCTGTTGGAAAGGGAGCCCTGGCATGGCTGGACCTGTCAGGTCTCCGCTGCGCAGGAAGACCTCCCTCCCCGCCGAGAGGGCTTGGCTTGGGTGAGGGGCTGCATAAGGGACCCTGCTCGACGGCGCCGGGCCGCAGGCTCCTCTTGGGCTGGGGCCTGTCCCAGCCTGGCAGGGATGCGGCGGAGGGGCAGGGCTGAGCTTAAGGCCCGAGGAGTGAGGAGGATGAAGAGGAGGAGGGCGGTGGTGGTGATGATGGTGATGGAGATGGTGATGATGGTGTCCCATGTATTCTGACAGGCATGGACTCAGTCCAAGGCAGGCTTCGGCAGCGTACTCCCCGGGGTGCGTGGGAACCATAGAGTGGGGAGGCCCAGCGAAGCCGGTCATGCTCTGAGGGGAGTGGTGACCATGGCGGTGGCGATGATGATGATGATGAGCCCCTGCCAAATCTACTAATTTCAGCGCCGTGTTCCGCTTGGGAAGGCCAGCAGAGTCCATTATTGGGCTCCCCCAATGCCTCCAAGCTCACTTGGTTCTACAGTTCTCAAAAAAAGTCACCTGACAGTGGGGAGGAGAGGGGAGGGGCGGGGGGGGGAGAAAGAAAGAAAGAGAGAGAGGGAGAGAGGAAGAGCGAGAGAAAGTGTGGTGGACTGGAGAAACTTTTCTGAAAGTTCAACCCTCCCCCCAGTTTCCCCCTCCCTCCCTCCTCATGGTCTGGACTATTTGACTTTGTTTTGTTTTTACTGCTGCTGCTGCTTACTTCCCCACAGCCCCCACAGCCCCCTCCCCACTTTCCTTTTCCTTTATTTTTGGGGGGAATTTCCCCCTCCTCCTTCGTTTTAATGCCTACGTGGAATCCCATACGCTTTGAGAAGCAGCAGCAGGATGCTGGGAGGCTACTGAATAGAGCTCCATAGATTCGTCTCCAACCCAGAGAGCTAAACAATCAGGGCGGTCGCTGATTGGCCGGAGCCGCCGGACCGACGTCAGCGATGACAGGTCCCCGCTGAAGCCTGAAAAGATTTAGGAAGGGGGAAGGAAGGGGCGGGGAGGGGATGAGTGAGGAGGACACAGGGCGCGCTCTGCGCCTGCGCGGCGGCGGCGGAGGTGAAAAGCGGCGGGAGGGGGTCACTTCCAAAAGTGCTCCTGCTCTTTCCCCTTCCTCTTCTTCCTTGGCTCTTCCGCTCCCCGCTCCCCCTCCCTCTCGCCGCGAAGAGCATGCCTGGCGCTTGCATTTATTATTCCTCACATTTTTGTTTTTATCTGCGTTTAACTGACAGATTAAGGGCGGCTGGAAAGTCTCCCTGGTACAAGCCAAGGGGTCCTCGGTGCCGTTTAAGCGCTAATGAGCGGTTGTTGCCAAAGGAGGAGCAAGGCCACGAGGAAGCCGCGGCAGGTCCCTCGAGTGAGGGGAAGGCGAGGCGGGCGGGGGGCTGGGGCTCCTCCTCCCTCCTTCCCCCCCCCCCGTCCTTTCTCCCCCCAAGGGCTCCCCACAGCCTCCGCCATCAGCCGCGGAGGTGCTCGGAGGGCGCCCTGATTCCCTGACCCCTGCGTGGCTCGGATCGTGGCTCTCAGCCCTACCGTCGCGACCACTGGAGTTATTTGGCCCTTTCTCCCCACCCTCTCTTTCTCTCCCTCTCTCTTTCCAAGCTCCTAACCAACAGGCACTTGTATGGAGAGCTAACAATGTGGCGAAGGCCTGGTTGGCGAAGGTTGGGGAGCGACCTGGAGGGAGTTCTCAATTCCTTGGTCCTTTCACTCCCTTCCTTCCTTTTATCCTTTCTGTCTTCTTGCCTTCCTGCAAGGGCAATAACAAAGATGGAGAAAGCGACGGAGGAGAGGGATGGGGACAAGGTAGCTGAGTGAGCACTCTTCTCCAAAACTTGTTGGTGGGGGGGGTGAGTCTTCTCACAGAAGACAGCCAAGAGAAAGAGAGGTCCTGGAGAAATGGCAAGCTTTCCTCTGTCAGATCTCACTGTCCTACACGAGCACATCCAGGCTGTGCATGATTTGGAAGCTGGGCTATTTGGACCTTTCCTGAACTCCTGCAGGTCACCGAAAAAGAAGCCTTGGAGGAAGGAGGGACCGTGATTTTGGAGACAGTGGGATGGTGGTTTTGGAGATGAGACTGATGGAAAAGAGAGAAAGATGCCTTCCAGGCCTCAGTATCCTCCTGCCAGGAGGTGCTTCGAAGGCCCTCTTTCCCCCGCACAACGGACCTCAATTCCCTCTCCTCCTCCTTCATCGCCAGCACCTTCACCATCACTTTGACCGCTGATTATTTACAGCCCATGCAAATGCCCCCCCCCCCACTTCCCCACAGAAAGGGCGCAATGAGGAAAAGTCAAGCGAGGTTCACCTGGGAAGCAGAGTGGAAAGAGGAGGGATTTAGATTTCTGACACTTGTTGGAGGTCCAGAAACTGGACTTGAAAAAGGGTATGTGGGGCGGGATTAAACTTTCCATACACCCCATTTCAGAATTAAAGCGGGGAAATGAACGCGATACTTGCAAATAGGCCTAACCCTCATCGAATATTTCCTATAATTTCAGTAAGGAGTTTGTATACCCATCTTTTTGCGGTGTAATGGAGAAATCGGAAGCATTGCATTCAATTCAGCCCTCTCCCCCATCCTGACACAAATCACACAAAATCAGTTAAAAGCAATGATAATTCTAAAATCCAGAGTTTTTTCAATGTCTCACAAATCCACTTTGACACCATGCCTCTAGAAGAAAGCGACTGAGCTGGCTTCATGTTTCCAGTATATGTGATGAAAATAATAAATGGAGGCGTTTCTTCTTTTTCTCAAGCCTTTTCAGTGAAAGCTGGTTCCGGTGTTATTAAATGTAACACATGTCTTTTTTCCACCCCACTCTGCATCTCAAACCCTGGCCTCTCACCTCAGGACCTAAGCGCAAGACCATAGACTTCAGAATAAAATCAGGAAAAATAGTCTGTTTCCCATTTAATTTAGGACCTGAACTTTCTGTATATATAATCTAAGAGTGTTCACTTTGGATAATGAATATTTATTTTTGCTTTAAGTACACTTTTTTTAAAGGCAAATTCAATCTACACGCACAACTGAAACTGGTTCTCGTCAGCTTTTTGTCCCGGGATAATCACATTGACCAGTGACGCTCCAAAATCCCCAATCTTATTTCAATTTGCTTGGGCTAATGCCCTGTGTGTTAGTGAGGTCAGTGGCATTCAAAATCCAAGACTACCCCTCACCAGATAAGCCCTACTGAAATCAACAGGGCTTTCCTCCGAGGAGACATACAGAGGAAATGAGGATGCTTCCTCTATTTCAAATGCAAGATTTTGGGTTTACGGTGGGTTGTTCCTTTCCTACATACCAATTCAGGAATAAGCTTTACCCTAAACCCAAAATCCCCATAAGCATCTCCCATACCAGCGGATTCCATCAAAGAAGGCGGCATCCATTCATATATATTAAAGAAAAACCCTTTAAAACTAACTAGGGAGTGGGAAAAATGTTGGTGGATAGCAAGGAACCTTTCGGGGAATAGAATAAACACCTCTCTTTGGTCATGGCAAAATTTAGATCCCAAAACACATAGCCTTTCCCAAATCAATAGCCGTAAAAGAAAAGAAGCAGAAGCATGCAACATTCGACTATATAGTGAAGCAGTTACCAGGCATTGAAGTCATGGCATGATATGAAAATATCCCCGGAGGAAGAAGCAAAACAAAACCCACCCTGTTCTGAAGCTGATAGAAAATGTTGCTTATATCGTTCCTTAACAGTCACTAGTTAAAACAATTAACAAACCCAACAAATCACATTGAGGTTATTAAGCCAAACAGAGGAAAGCCTGGCACCCCAGAATATTACAGTGCTAAATTCCCCCGAGCTGGCTTCTTTCCCGCTAAGGACTTGGAATCCTGCCTTCAAAATACAAAACACAGGGGCATTTCGTGGCACTTTTTGACCCTGGGGTAAGGCATTTTGGACCCATTTTTATCCAGATTCCAAAGCTGCAGGTAATCTAGAAGGCAGGTAAATCGCTGTGACTGAGCACATCAACACAATACAGATAGACACAGGCGCAAGCAAATACACACTTCTATGCCCGGAGGACCTGCAAAGTTGCACATGCTGCAATTAGCTGACTAGCCTTACATAACATGTTTATGTACACAATTTAAACCCCAGCAGTTCAAGACAACCATCCTTTGCCTTGAGCCACTAAAAGGAAAACAAAAACCCCCATTTGCGTTGATCTTTCCCCCTTCCCTAACTAACCACCTCCGAAGAAGATCACAGAAGTACAAGAAAAGACAGAGAAACGTTACAGGAAGCAGGACTCTGGGAGGCTGTTACTTACAAAGGTCCTGAGAGTGTGACTTCCAAATAAAGCTGTTTTCCTCATCCCTCCTTACAACCACTTCATCTCTACACACTTGACATCCTTCAATCCTGACAGTCCCCAGTCAAGGGAGACACATCTGGAACCGTTTATCGGTGGTTTTAATATATATATATATAGATATACATGTGTGCTACCATCGGTTGGCTTAGGCCCTTCTAAAATATTGGCATGGCTTCTTGTCAAACGCTAATGGCTTTATCCGCTCTTACTTAAAACCCTGAGGTTCCTCACAGGGGTTTTCCCCCCACACACAACCCCCCCCCTCTCCTTGCATGAATCCAATGGAAAAGAAATGGCCCATGGTGTCTCTCTCATTATATTAGGTGAAGTTAGTGCTCTCACTCCTAGCATTTGTTGTGTACCTTGGGAGACATATCTGCGTGTGTGTGTGTGTGTGTGTGTGTGTGTGTTATGAAAGCGAGAGAGACGACAGAAAGGGAGGGCAGTGGCGTGGCTGGATAGTGCTGTACACATGACCAAAAGGCGGAGGAAATGGAAAGAGGAGGACTTGGACAAAGTTGTAGAAGGATCCAGGAGAAGGGATCCGGAAAGCTGCCTTGCTTGTCCACGTTCATCACACTAGAGAATGAATCCACTTTAAATCCGGTTGCTGCCTCCTGCAGAATTCTGGGGTTTGTAGTTTAGGGAAGCGTCTTTAACAGGAGGCAGAAACCGAATTTAAGGTGGATTCATTCTCCAGTGTCATGAGGTCAAGATGACCTCTCATCATCTCTCGTTTTGCCATCAAAACGGGTTGTGCGTTGAGCAAACCCAAGGTCCAAACGAGCAGAATAGCTCAGATTTCCACCTATAAATAATCTGGATGGCCAGAGACATCAGGTCGTATATTTTAATGTCATGGCCCTCGCGGAGGGATTACTCTTCTCAAATAAATACCGATGTCAAGGAACTTGTTGACAAGGAGAGCAGCTCTGTCCAAGAATAACGCCCAGCGGCGTTACCTCGGGGCTATTAAGGCAGAAGCAGGCTCTCTACTTCCCAAATACTCCTGGTAGTTCCCCTGGCCCGAGGTCACCCCTTTCCCACCAGTTGTGGTTTTCCTCCTCCTCTCTTCGGCCAGCAATTTTCTCTACATCCCCTTTTGCTGACCGCTGCACAACTCACTTTAATTCACCCCTAGATAGATAGATAGATAGATAGATAGATAGATAGATAGATGATATCTTCAAGCCATTTCAGTACAGGAGAGAATGCACCTGCTTAAGAGGCTCGAGGGTCAACATGAATTCGAGATTCGCTTGGGGCCCTTCCACACAGCCCTATATCCCAGAATATCGAGGCAGAAAATCCCACAATATTTGCTTTGAATTGAAGGTCCTTCCACACAGCCCTATATCTCAGAATATCAAGGTGGGAAATCCCACATTATTCGAGTGTGGACTCAGATAACTGGGTCTCAGGTGGACTCAGATAACTGGATAACTCGAATAATGTGAGATTTCCTGCCTTGATATTCTGAGATATAGGGCTGTGTGGAAGGGCCCTTAGTTGCGACTAAATCCTAGCAGGGAGACAAGGTTTCTCAGATCCCAAAGGCCTTTTGATGGGAAAGACGCGTTCAAAAAGTGGTATCAGAAGGACTAAGTTGTGCTTTTGACACTTGGCATTTGCCCCCTTCTTCCCAATCTCGGGTTTGTTTTATAATCCAGGAAAAGGGAGCTGCTTTCCATTGACACCGAGGCAATTCTGTCTGCTTAGGTGGCTGCAGGATTGCCGCTTCGGGCCGTGTTTGGCGACCTGGCCACGAACTGGGTAAAATATGGCTTGTTGTGAGTTTTCCGGGCTGCATGGTCATGTCCCAGAATCATTCTCTCCTGACATTTCTTCTGCATCTATGGCAGAGGTCGTGAGGTCTCAACTTCACAACAGACCTCACAACCTCTGAGTATGCCTGTCATAGATGCAGGCAAAACGTCAGGAGGGAATGCTTCTGGAACATGGCCATACAGCCTGGAAAACTCATGACAACCCAGTCATACCGGGCAGGAAAGATTTCGACAATACATTGAGTAAAATATAATGAAGACTCACACATACAGAAGCCATCTTGTGCTTTTGGGAGGCTTTAGTTTGGGCGTTTCAGGAAGACATACACCTGGTTAGGTCGAAGGATCAAAAAGCCATCCCTTCAGGCAATATCTAGAGTTTAAATCTGCGGGTAATCTGATTTTACACTAAAATCAATCTGTGGCTTTAGTGTTTCATATCTTTTTGGAGCTTCTTCCCGGCAGTTCCTGACCAAACTCTTTTTTCTCAACCCGAATTAAAACAATGACATTTCAAAACAATGCACGAAAGTGGCTTTTGGAGAAAGAAGGAAAGAAGAGGGAAACTTTCTCAAAGGCCGGGCTGTAGTAGCGGTGTGTTACTTTCTTCGCCCCCCTGTCTTAAGGACGCAGGGCTGCGTTTGCGAGGAGACTCTGACCTTTAACTTTTACTTAAAGCTGCCCGATTCGCTGGGCGATTGAAACCCGCAGAAACTTTTCGCCCGGTTCTATGTCCCTCTCGATGACGGGTCATTGCGTCTTTGCAAGGCGATGGTGACCTTTGGGGAGACAGTCTCCGTTGCCCATGGAAGTCTTGGGAGGGAGGAATTTCCACCCACAGCTCCCGCAACCCCATTAAAGCCGCCTCCAAGGGCAGTTTTAGATGCTCGACTCCTGAAATTGGAGACTTGCTAAAGAATGGAAGCAATGGGAAGTGAGAGTGAAGGGATCAGCCCGAGCTGGAGGTTTTGCTAGGCTGGGCTGGGGAAGAAAAACAATTAGCTTCGAGATTTCTGTCCTGCGTTTCAAAAGAAATAGCTCCATTGAAAAACCCAAATTATCTGAGGGATTTAGCTGAGTTGTCGGTGGGCTGAAGGACCACAACAGAAAGGGGAAATCCGAGTTCCCCTGTCTCCTATGGAGCTATCAGAGCCTGGCGAAGGCCATTCAAAATCAGGCAGGAATCGATCAGGAATCAGACTCAGAAGGGTGGGAGAGGCAGCCTGAGGATTCATTGCGGGCTCCCATTGAGGGACAGATTGCAAGGGATAGGGGAAGAGGCGCTTCTGAAGCTCTTCCCTTCCCTCTTCCCCTTTATTCCTGACAGGTAATTTTCGATCTAAGTGGGCGAAGCCCGGGAAGGATGACAACTAACCAAGTGAGAAAGCAGAAGTGGTTCCCAATTGTGAAAGCAGGGCATCCTCCTGTCCTCTCCCTTCGCTCAGTTTAAAACCTGAAGTATCCAAGATCAACCCAATCAGATGCTTATTTCAAATAGAATACTTAATCCACTGCCTCCAGATTAAGGTATTCCTGTCAGATAAGATGTCAATCAATGCCCTACTTAAGTCCTCGCCTGGTGGAAGCTTGGAGAGCTACCACGTTGTGGAAGGCTGGGACGCAAGGTAGCGACGATACGTATCATGTAAACCCTATCGCCAAGATCAAAGTCTTCCTCCTTTAATGGGATCCAATGCACGTCAAAGCTCATTCCAATCAAATCGCCCGTAAATGAAGGCAAGATGAATATGTCATATCATAACGTGACAGTGCAATCACGGAGGGTCAGGGGTTGTGGTTTCAGGGAGCGAGTCGTCAAATATTAATTCTAGAACCACCAAATGATTAGGCGTAGAGCCGGATTAAACCATGGCTGGTGGTAGGGTATATAGCAGGTTTGTGTTTAGGCAAGTTAAACAGGAAGGGTGGGGGAATGCATATTGAACTTGGTCTCTTTTTTGAAAAAAAAAAGTCATATATTTCAACTTACTTGACTGTTCTAGAAGGTTTCTCTGAAGTCGTTTTCTTTTCCTCATTACAAAGGCAACCTTTTGCTTTGTTTTCTGATTTGATTCCTGTTTAGAAAAAAAGGAGTAGCAGGTTGTTGTCTTTTTTTAATTAAAAAAAAAGAGATACTTGCTGGAACACTTCAGCAAGCAAGAGTCCAAAAATGGCAGGCTAAAACCTGAAACCTTTAGGCATGGCTTATACCGAATGAGAGACTACCCCTTGGACCATAGAAGACTGGGCAACTTGGAAGGTGCTGAACAGACTGCGCTCTGGCACATTGAGATGCAGAGCCAACCTTAAGAAAAGGGGGCCACAAAGTGGAGTCCACGACGTGCGAGTGTGGAAAAGAGCAAACCACAGACCACCTATTACAATGCAGTCTGAGACAACAAGCACAATGGAGGACCTCCTTATAGCAATACCAGAGGCAGTCCAAGCTACTGACCAAAGGACATTTAATATCATTGCCAAGTTTTCAAACTTTGTGTTTTAAAAACACATTATAACTGTGCCCTTGATTCCCTTCTGATACGATAAATAAATAAATAAATCAAAAGTATGTGGTTTATATGAGAGTAATAAATAATTTGAAAATGGTGTGAAATCTTCTCCCCACCCCTCCACCCCCAATAAAAGCCTCACATTGTTTTGGATCTCAGTCTTTGTGTCTACAGAATATGGCAGAAATTTAAAAAAAGGGGGGGGGGGGAGAAAGAGAGGCAGAGAGCCTGCTTCCAATAAAACATTTCAAAAGTTTGTGCATATTTTACAGATCAACCCTAGGGTTGATTTAGAGAAGGAGATAGGAAAGGAGATTTTCCTCAGTTCTGCTTTGATCTGACACACACACCTCCTGGCAGAGAATGGGGGAAAGTTACCACCGACTTGGCTGCATTGTTTATGGGCTTTTCAGGGCTGATATTAAGCTTGGTCCCATTTGCAAGACTCCTGGAACCAAAGATGCTCTCTCAGGTTTAAATCAAACAGCATCGGGATGGATGAAACGCTTTTAAGTTGCCGCTTTCCCACCTGTCTCCACTTTTCAAAGGGGGAACCAATGGCCTGCCTGTGCCAGATAGCACAGCTCTTGCTACTGAGGCTTAAGCCTTTCCTTGAAAAACAACAACAGAGGCAACTATAACAAATATTTTTTAATAGAAAAATAGAAATACAAATGGCAGTAACTCCATCAACAAATGTATACAGCAAGTAATAATGTGCAAAACTGACAATAACCCTGGAACCAATACTAGCAAGAGGACATGCTTTCCATGACTGAATATGGTAGCTGCAAAAGCTCTTTATGGGTATGGAAAAGATGTACCTGGATGGGTGGAGAGGAATAATATTTAATAAGAAATGCACACACACACACACACACACATGGAATAGGAGGGCATGCCTATTAGTCTTTTTAAAAACCAATAAGTGGGAAATAATAATGATAATGATATTAACTATTGTATCAATATGGTCGAAAACTTTTCATCTTAAAAGTATTGATCTCAGATGTTTTCACCTATTTGAGTGCCAAGATTTTTTTTAAGTTCTTGTAATAGGAGAAGGAGAACCCTATTGATTCCAAAATAATAAAAAAATAACTTTCATTCGCCAACTATTAAATTAAAAAATATAATTAATATTGAAGTGGTATGAATAAGGAGGAGATATACTATTGGGTAGGGTTAGGGTTAGGCTGTTTCAAGGTGCTTCCTTAATATTCGAATGCAAAACTGCCAAACATGCCTCCATCTCTCTGATTAGCACTTACCCCTCCTATTTTGAGTTCAAAACATACTTTCCCTAAAAGTGATGACATTAAAGTCCAACATAAACACCTTCTGCTTCTTGAAATAATTCTATATATGCCTTTCATGATTCCATGAGTCAATTAAATATGTGTGTGTGTGCTCGTGTATATATGTGTGTATATGTATATGTGTCTGAGATGAACAATTTCTGATATGAAATTGAGTAAGTCTTGGGAATTTGTGGTGTGTGTGTATCACACACACACACACAGAATTCTACTACCAGTCAGATAATCCATCGCCTCTGTTTACAGTATCAGAAATAGTTTGTCCATAAGCAAATAGCTGCTTGCAGTAGAACTTTTGGTGCAACTGAACATTCAGATCAATTTGTTGCAAACCTGTGGCAGACCCACCTGACTCTCAAACACAAGGAGAACCTGACCTGCAAAGACACCTGGTTGCTGATCTTGGGAAATTGCAAAGAATCTCCCACCCATAAATGTTATATCTCATTTTGGAAATATCAACAATGATTTCTAAAAAGCTCATTCATAGAGAAGACACATAGAGGACCCAAGATATTCCTCAATATCGGGCTCTCTCCTGAGGCATGAAGGTTTGGCCAGACTCATCTTTGAAAAGGTTTTCCTATTGTTTGGGTGGGAGAAACTGCCATCAGCTGTTTCCCTGGATGGAGATTTAGGGCCCTTCCACACAGTCCTCTAACCCAGAATATCAAGGCAGAAAATCCCACAATATCTGCTTTGAATTGTGTTATTTGAGTCCACACGGCCATATATCCCAGTTCAAATAAGAAAATGTGGGATTTTATTCAGCTGTTTGGGAGGGCCCCCAGATTATCAAGGCAGCAAGTCCCACAATATCTGCTTTGAAGTGGTTTATTGAAGTCCACACTGTCATATATCCCAGTTCAAAGCAGATAATGTGGGATTCTATTCATCTGTGTGGAAGGGGCCTTAGGAAGCCAGGTAGGACTCATTGCTTGAAACCCAAGAGCGAGGCTACTCCTCGGTCCAGCCCCCCAGCCTAACCCCTCTCCAGCGCCGCACACTCGAGCCATTGTGCCGGATACTGTTGGCCTGGCACATGTTCCCGGTCGCAGGTCAGAGGTCAAACTCCAGGGTGTATCTAAAGCCGGCCACTTCAAGAGCTCAAGCCTTCAACACTTATCCAAACTGATTAACTACACGATCAACAGTAGCCGAGGAAATGAAGCGGGCTTCACCTCTGCCGCCACTGGGAGGGACGGCCAGACCCCTCAGGAGGAATGGGCTGAAAATGTGTGTGGAAGGGGATGGGGGGGGGAGCCTCAGGAATCCCCCTCTGTTTCTCTTCAGACTGGGAAAATTCTCCTCTCCCGATCCCTTTTCTGTCCTTTTAGTAAAACGAACCTCTTTTTAATCAATAGAAATAAAAATGTAATGATCGTTTGTGGAATTAACACAACTCAAAAACCACAGGACCAGTTGACACCAAATTGGGACACAATACACCTATCGGGCCAACGACTGACCATCACTCATAAAAACACCGAAGAACACAGCAGAAGAGACATAAAAAGCAAAAAAAAAAAAAAAAACCCCACCCCCAAAATACATTACAATGCATACACAAAGCCACATACATACACAAAGACACACACACACACATATATACAGACTGGGCCACAGCAACGAGTGGCAGGGGACGGCTAGTAAAGCAAAAATAATGTTGCAGGATATGTCGCTTTTTGGAACCAAGAAAACCTGAGGTCTGGCTTTACAAAACCGGACTAAGGAAGCTCTTAGGGGGCTCTCCTTCCTAGGGTCACCACCAGAAGTCGAAGTCAACTTGACAGCAAATAACAACACAAGTACTAAGACAAGTTGGAGTTGTCTGTGGAGAAGGCAGGGGAGAAAAGCTCAGTTAAAGGGAAAATCCCCGGTCGAGTGGGGGTGGAAGGGCTCCATTGTGGGAAGCGACAGCATCTTAGCCACTAAACCTTGATGCACAGACTGGGTTAACTCTTTGTTCGCGAGGTATTTGGGACAGAGAGTGAACCAGAGAGAGAGAGAGAGAAGCCAGACCGAGTTCCCAAAGGGCAAGACCTGGCCCGACCAATCACAGTCTCCGGGTTTCCCGGGCATCTCTCGAGCGAAAAGCAAAAGGCAAAAGGCGCGGAGAGGAGAGCGCTTCTCCAGGGCGCACAAGGGGGCAGTCCCGAGCGCCCTCGGTTTAGGACCCGGCTTTTGGGTCCCTTTCCCCTTCCATGTCCTGACTATCACGGCTTCCCTACATCTCTCCAGTTTCTCCACTCGCCTCCTGAACTGGGATCCTTCCAGAAAAATAAATAAAAAAACAAAACAAAAAAAACAGAGCGCCTGGAAAGCCCTGGCCTGGATATTTTGGGGAAGGGAGGAGCCCCTCATCCCCCTTTGGCTCGGGAAGCTCGGACACCCAGCCTTTCCTTCAGCCTCCCGCGGAGAAGTGGGTCCCAAGCTCTTACCCACGCGCCTGAAAAAGGGCCAAACCACTTGCACCTCGTGTGTGTGTGTGTGTGTGTGTGTATGCGCGCGCGCGCCGAGAGGGGGGTTATTTTGGTTGATATCCTCACATAACAAGGTTTTTGGAAGTGAAGCATTGCCTCCCCCCCCCCCTCCCAGTCCACACTTTCCGCACACTTTCCCCGTCCCTTCCACCCTCCACCTTTCCCCACGCCAGTGACTTACCCCACTCCACCTGTTGAAGCAGAGGTCCCCTCATTTCTGCTCACTACTGACCAAAGCTAGAGAAAGGGAAGGGAAAGGATGAAGGAGTGAAAGGCAAAGGGAGAGGAGAGGCTTGGGGGTGGGTGGGTGCGTGGGCAGGCAGGTGGGTGGGTGAAGGCTAGGTGGGCTGTGGTGACATCAAGCCCAAGCAAAACACCTCTTGGGCGACTCCATCGGGGCTGCCATCCTTCCTTTCTTCTCCTCTCGCCATCTGAGAGCAGTTGGGCAATGAATGTATGGCGAGGCAGGAAAGCACCACCGGGGTGATATTTTAGTGGCTTCTATGACACGTTGGTGCATGGGGCTTTGGACTGGAGCAGCTCTCGCTTCATGCAGAGAGCCTGCCGCAAATCCCACTTGATAAGTTCTGCAGCCCACGACCCCTTGCCCACAGCACGGCTGGCTAGCTCTCTCTCAATCTCTCTCTCTCTCTCTCTCTCACACACACACACACATACACACACATGCCACGAATGGACTGGCCATGAATGTACATACTACAGCCCCAATATACAAACAAACAAACAAACAAACAATTGCCTCGTCCCCTTCTGTGAACCTTAGAAGAGCTTTTAAGTTCTGATGACTTGTGCTAAACATAAGGAAGAAATAGGATCTTTCCCTCCTTCCCTCTGGGACAAAATGTTCCCGAGGCTCTCGACCCTCGCCCTGGGGTGAAATGACAGGGGGACCCTCCATCCCTCCAGCCCAATCCACCTCATGTATCCCCAGACGTATTCCTTATGGCCAAGAGACACTCCAGACCTGTTGCTTTAGGACCCTGTAGATTCTTTTCTCCCCTTTCCTCTCCTCGTTTGCAAGGCTTCACTCTCTTTCTTATGTTTAATAGAAAATACCTATGCTTAATAGAAAATAAAGCCTCATTTTCAAGGCTTCATTCTCTTCCTTATGTTTAATAAAAATACCTACCGCGTTGCCTAAAGTGTTCTAAGATTCTCTTTTCCTGTCCTGAACCAGCAGCGAAATCTGATCCATAACATTCATGGCACTGCGAGTGATAGCGAAAGGAAAGAATGCTTTCCTTTCCTAACCTATTTCTCAAACCGTGCCCTCAATATATTTCCCCCAAACGTGTAACTTTAAAATTCAAAACATTATATAACGGAAAGGCTGAATTATTTCCCAAACTGGAAAGATTGGTGTGGAAAGACGCAATGAAATTACACATAAAAGGTCCAAAACCTCGAAGGCTCTGACTTTTGGATAACTTTTGTTCCCTCCCTCCCTCTTTCTCCTTTCTTCCCTCTATTTCTGGATACTAAAAACATGTGGTCCAAAAGGATATCCCATATTTAAACATCTATAATCCCAGTTGACCCAAATCATAAATAAATAAATAAATAAATTCCCAGGCCCAAGTTGATTTCCTTCATGAGCTGAGCCACAAAGATGGTCTCTTTTGAAAGGACAATGCTACTCCATCTCGACAATCATTTTAATATATAGTCAATGGTTCTTTGTAAGAGGAACAAAGAGGAACTATCCCTAGTTTCTCAATAGGCTTGAGCTGGGGAAAAGACAGGTTAATCGAGGGGTTGCATCTAGAAAACAAGCAAGGGTTGTATGTTTGCACTGAATCCAAATGTCTGCCTTTTCCTAACTAAATCAAAGGGAGTGTTATTTCTTTTTCTGCTCACTCATCTGAAGGTAAGTAAATTTTCTCTGGCGATCACAAGCTTGGTCAGCAACAAAGGCGCCGCCTGCTTTTTCCACCGTCCTGGTGTGGCAAGTTGAGGAATTTCAATAAATGTGACAAGGGTGACTGATTTGTGAACTAGAAAAGGGTTGAGCGTCAGGAAATTTATATTGGTCCCATCTAGCAAGGATTCCTAATACATTATAAAACCCCAGGATCCGAGAACTAACTCCATGCAGCACAGAAGAGACAAAAGCTACTTTGGGAAAATTCACAGAGTGTCTCTCTGTGTGTGTGTGTACACACATACATACACAGATACCCCTGAATTAAAGCCACCACGTCAAAAGGAAGAGGAAGGGGAGAGAAAGCAAGAAATAAAGTCAGGGTGGAAGAAGAAACAACAAGAGCACTCACTACACACACACACAAAGCAGAAAGTTAAGCACTCTCACCCACCTGCCTTTTGATGGGTGCTATAGAAATATAAATAAATATATATACACAGAATGATGGGATGGAGTCGTTTCCCCCCACAGAAATCACAGCCTGTTGTTTTAAAAGCCAAAGCTAATGTAAACCAGCCCAAGCGTTTTGGAGAGCCTCACAGACAAAACAAGGAGGAAGCATTGCGCCCTGAAAAGGACCAAGTCACAAAAGGACTTCCCTGGTCAAGCCCCTTTTCAGAAAAAAGTTGTTCAGTGTCGTTCAGAGGTCTTGATCGCCAGGAGCCCATCACCAGCATCAAAAGAGGGGGGGAGGGGAGAGGGAAGGAAGAAAGGAGGAAGGAAGAAAGTCAAACACAACACCAGGAGCAACACCTTTCTCAGTCTCCACTGAAGAGGTACAGAAAGAGGCCTTTGGGCATTTTTTCGAGCTGGAAAAAAATCCTGCCTATAGATCTATACACCTATATATCTACAGTATATGTTTATGTATATAAAAGTTGGTACTCCTGCACCAGCCTGTTTGTCAAAAGCGATGTCAATGAGCTTCACAATACCTGGGATTGATGAGCGGAGCTGGCCAATCAGGAGGGAAGAGCTCTTTTGCGCACCCTTAGTTGGAGAGGAAGGAGGGAGTTGCAAGGGAAAGTAGGGACGGGCAGCAGCCAATCCGCGGCGACGCCGGCCTTCACGTCGCCCCGCCCCCTTCTCCCATTCATCAAGGGAGGGGGGGCGGACGGTGTCGTCTTTTCAATTCATTTATCTGCAGGAATGATTGCCGCTATCAGTCTCGCGTTCACCGCCCGGCTGAGGAGGTGAAAGTTTCTCCCCAGGAAGATAAACCGCAAAAGACAATATTGTGCATGATTTGCGCCTCTTTTTTTTTTTTAAACAAAGCAGGGGGAAGAAAAAAAAGAGGAGAGCGGAGGGGGAAAAAAGCCAAAGGAAGGAAGGAAGGGGAAAAGAGGACGGAAGGGGGGAAAAAGAGTGGAAGAAGCTGGAAGAGAAGAGGAAAAATTGCGCGCTCCTTCGTTCCATTCCTCTAACCTTCTCTCTATTTTTTTCTTTTTGAAAGGCAGAACGGGAAGAAGTTTTATTTTTGTGCTGAATCCCCTCCTCCCCCTCCCCTCCCCCCACTCCCCCCCTTTGCCTGCACGTTGCTTGCTTCCTCCTCTCTCTCTCTCTCTCTTCACTATTGTTATTTGCGAGCGCGGTCTTTTGAATTCTCTCCCTCCCCCTCCCCATTTTGAAAAAAAAATCCCGAAAAGTGCAGCTTGAGAGGAGAGAGAAGAAGAGGCGGGGGAGGAGAAGGAGAGGAGGAAGAAGGAGAGAGAACGAGAGAGGGGTCGGGCGGGTTGTTTTTTTCTTCCCCCCTCTCTGTCTTTCCTCTGCGTGATCCGATGCCTGTTTTCTTCTTCTTCCCCAATTTTTGCCGCTCCTAACTCCCTCTTCTCTCTTCCCCCCCCCGCTCTGCTTCCCCCACCCTCTCCCCCTCTTCCTCCTCCTCCTATTTGTGTGTGCTGCGTGCGTGTCCCTCCGTCCGTGCGTGTGAGCGCGCGCGTGTTTTGGGTTGCGCGGATGCCGAAGGGGGAGTTCCCGATGTGGCGGTGCTGGTGCTGCTGCTGAAGCGGGGCTGGTCGAGCGGACTTTGGCGAGAGAAAGAGACAGGCAGAGAGAGGCGAGGCGAGGCGCTTGGGATTGGCGGCAACGGCAGAGGCGCTTCTTCTTCTTCCTCCTCCTCCTCGTAGGCTCTGAGCTTTTTCGGCCTCGCTTCTGATTCTCCTTCGGCGAGGGCAGCTCCGTCCTCCTCTTCGTCCTCCTCCTTCTCCCCCCGCTTCTTCTTCCTCTTCTTCCTCCTCCTCCTCCTTTTCCTCGTCTTCAGCCCGGCGCTTGGGGCGACCGGGAGGCGGGCGACGATGCTGCTGGACGCGGGCCCGCAATACCCGGCCCTCGGCGTGACCACCTTCGGCTCCTCGCGGCACCACGCGGCGGCGGCGGCGGGCGAGGTGTCGGAGCGCGACGTGGGCCTGGGCCTGAACCCCTTCGCGGACGCGGCGGCCGGGATGGGCGCCTTCAAGCTGAACCCGGGCGGGCACGAGCAGACGGCCTTCGCCTCGCAGGGCCCGGGCTACGCGGCGGCGGCAGCGGCGGCGGCGTTGGGCCACCACCACCCGCACCACCCGCACCACCACCCGGGCCACGTCGGCTCCTACTCCAGCGCCGCCGCCTTCAACTCCACGCGGGACTTCCTCTTCCGCAACCGCGGCTTCGGCGAGGCGGCGGCGGCCAGCGCCCAGCACAGCCTCTTCGCCTCGGCGGCGGCGGCGGCAGCGGGCGGCTTCGGGGCCGGGCACGGGCACAGCGAGGCGGCGGGGCACCTGCTCTTCCCGGGTCTGCACGAGCAGGCGGCCGGGCACGCCTCGCCCAACGTGGTCAACGGGCAGATGCGGCTGGGCTTCTCCGGAGACATGTACGGGCGGCCGGAGCAGTACGGGCAGGTGGGCAGCCCGCGCTCCGAGCACTACGCCTCGCCCCAGCTCCACGGCTACGGGCACATGAACATGAACATGGCCGCGCACCACGGCGCCGGGGCCTTCTTCCGCTACATGCGCCAGCCCATCAAGCAGGAGCTCATCTGCAAGTGGATCGAGCCCGAGCAGCTCGCCAACCCCAAGAAGTCCTGCAACAAAACTTTCAGCACCATGCACGAGCTGGTGACCCACGTCACCGTGGAGCACGTCGGCGGGCCCGAGCAGTCCAACCACATCTGCTTCTGGGAAGAGTGTCCCCGGGAGGGGAAGCCCTTCAAGGCCAAGTACAAGCTGGTCAACCACATCCGCGTCCACACGGGAGAAAAGCCCTTCCCCTGCCCCTTCCCTGGATGCGGGAAGGTCTTCGCCCGCTCCGAGAACCTCAAGATCCACAAAAGGACGCACACAGGTCAGTGGGGAAGGGGGTCTCTCTTCCTTCGAGTTTTGTTTCACCGGTTTTGTTCCCCTTTGAAAATGAGTTGTGGCGAGGGTCCTCTTCCCATTCCAACCCTCGTGGCAGGAATCATAGGAGCCCACCATAGTAAAATAAAATAAAGAAAAGCCTCCTGTGGAAGAGATAACATTGGTCTGTGTGTTTTAGTTCTTTTGATCACTTTTGGGGTACTAGTGCTGGGTCACACGTTGTTGCTGATAAGTTACTCAGCTGTGTATTTATGAGGAGGGTCTTTTGTTAAATAAACCCACTCGCCCAACAACAAAAACAGAAAGAAGTTTGTTTTGGTTGGAAATGTGCAAGCGTTCCTGGAGAGAGATCCTTCTTCTTAAAAGAGAGCAGCTCCAAA
Organism: Anolis sagrei; assembly: GCF_037176765.1. Taxonomy (NCBI): domain Eukaryota; kingdom Metazoa; phylum Chordata; class Lepidosauria; order Squamata; family Anolidae; genus Anolis; species Anolis sagrei. The sequence goes on from NC_090023.1 coordinate 239,666,495, forward strand.
TAAATTAAAAGTTTTTTGTATGTGAAGTTGAGCAGAAGTAAATGAGAGAGAATGAGAGAGAAACTCTGCTGTTCTGCTACGGAAGGCGTTTCTCTCCCTTTCCAGACAGAAACGCGATTCAGCTCAAGTTTCGAAAATTAATTTACACCGTAAACTCAATATTGTTTTCCTTCCTGCTCTCTTTTTCAAGCTGGATGGGGGGAAGAATGAGAAAAGAGGCGGGGGAGGGGGTGGGGAGCCAAAGTGCCAGCGGTTTGAATGGTGAAATTTATTGGTTTTCATTAATCGGTAGCCGAAGAGGCTGTTTTCACAAGGAGGAGTCCTGCTGAATATATATGGCTCGTGAATCCAGCGGTCTTCCTTATCAGTTCCCTTCCTTGTAAATATTTTATTATGTGGGGAAATCGTAAGTAAAAGGAGCTGCGAGATTGTATCTGTGACTCCGGGGTTGGGGTCGCTGAGACCTCCCTCCAAATCGCCCACCTCTTCTGCAATTCCTCAACCGAGTTTGTTTACCCCTTTTCCTCTTTCAAATGGTCGTGTGTTTATTTAGAAATATAAAGAAGGAAGGATCAGAATGTGAGGTTGTATTTATTATTATATGAGAAGGAGAATTAACTGGAAGTCTAACCGTTGTACAGAGATAGGAGGTTAGATGAATACTGTGGTTTAAATCAAGTGGAGAGGCCAAGTAATGTCGGATTGAGCCATGAGATGGGCAACTCGCTTCTCTCGGCCCAAGCCTGGCCTTGCTTTCAGTTTCAGTTTTTGAGAAAACGCCAGCGTTTTGTGCTTAGCCTGGAGCCAACGATGGAAGGAAATAATATATTTTTTCCTTATTTGTTTACCATACCAGGCACTGTTTTGCAATGTTTACATGTCGTAAAAGCTACCGTTAGAAGGGGGCGGGGTTAATAAAGCCCCCCAAAAGCGCCCGATTTCGACTCAGGACGACTTTGTTTGTTTTCGTCCTAGGCGAGAAACCCTTTAAGTGTGAATTCGAGGGCTGCGACCGGCGCTTCGCCAACAGCAGCGACCGCAAAAAGCACATGCACGTCCACACCTCCGACAAGCCGTATCTGTGCAAAATGTGCGACAAGTCCTACACGCACCCGAGCTCCCTCCGCAAACACATGAAGGTAAATATGGGCGCCTCGGGTGGGCCTGGGTGCCACCAAGGCTTGGAGGCATTTGGGGAGGGGGAAGGGACTTGGGGAGAGGCAGACTTGGGGTGTTTGTGAAGCTCAGGAAAAGTCTCGGCCTTCCTGCCCCGAAAACTGGGCCTCTTTCCCAGGCCCTCTCCAGAAAGGACTTTTGGCGAAAGGCTGAAAGATCCACGCTGCTCGAGATCTCCAATCTTGACGATGTAAACAGACCTCGGTTTGGGTCTAGTCTGGGATTGTGCTTTGCTCCAAGGGGAAAGGTTTCAAGAAAAGTCTCAGTGGGGAGTCTGAAGGGATCCGGGCAGGCGTGGCAACTCCGTGGATCGTGTGTTTGTGCTAGGAGCAGCCCTTTTGTGTATCCAAGGCCCAGGGCCGTGTTTATCTTCCATGGCAATTCATTGAAAATGGCTGGGGAGAGACTCTTCACTTTACAGTGGAGAGCTCAAGTTTTGTATGAGAACTATCCACGTCCCGTGTTTCGAACTTCACCTTTTCTCCCCCTCCCTCTCTTCCTTTTCCCTTCCTTCTCGTGTGGCCTTGAGAGTTCAGTTTAGATACTGAACTCAGCGCTTTAACGTTTTGGGTAACTCTTGGGTAACTCAGTCTGTGTATATGCATACTCTACTTGTTCTGATATCTCGATAGATTGTACACAACCTTGCAACTGTGTCGATGTGTGTTTGTGTGCGCGAGTGAGCTTGCACACAGCCCAGTGGCCTCCCCAGAGGCTCTCAGGCTCTTCCCTTTGTTACTCCCTTCTCTGTTTTCTAGGTCCACGAATCTTCCTCGCAGGGGTCCCAGCCTTCTCCCGCGGCCAGTTCGGGCTACGAGTCGTCAACCCCCCCAACCATTGTTTCTCCATCCACAGAAAACCAGACCACAAGCTCCTTATCCCCTTCGTCTTCAGCAGTCCATCACACGTCCAGCCACAGCACGCTCACGTCAAATTTTAACGAATGGTATGTTTAAAAACAAACAAAACGAGCGAACGAACGCAAACCCACCCTATTTAAAAGACTCGGAGATTTAAGGAACACTTTGAAACAGAATTTTGGGGTGCGTGTTTGGTTTGGTTCTTCCCCCCTTTCCCTTTTCAATGCTGCCCACAGACCCAGGACCGAATCAAATCAAGATGATTCCCCCCACCCACCATTTTTTTTTTCTGGCTTGCTTGCTTTCTCTTTCTCTGTTTCTCTCCTGCCTCTCTCTCTCTCAATCTCTCTCTTAATTTCTGCTGTTTTGCTTTGGTTTTGCGCCTTCGTTCAGGGCAAAGCCTTGGGAAGCAAAGGGGGTTGGTTTTTCCTAGCGTGCGTGAGAAGGGCTGGGTGACCACCAGGCCACCTTGCCCACTTGCAGGGCTTTGAAATGGAACCACTGGCTGGAGTTCTCCAACTGCATGTCTCGTTTTGGGCAGCGGCCTTGTTGTTTTTCTTCCCCCTCCCCTGTAAATACAGAAATACTAGCTTACCATGTACTGTTTGATTTTGTAAATAGTAATACCACAAGTTGAATAAGGGGATACGTGGAATTGTGGTCTTTGCATATATGTGGGGGGTGGGAGGGGAGTGAGGGTGGGGGAGGGGAACAGGGAGGAGGAGGAGGAGGCGATTGAGAGGGGGAGGGGAGGAGGGAGGAAGTAGCAAAATCAACTATTTGTACTGAATGGCAAGGATGTTCTAGTAAATGTGTACCAAAATGTGAAATTACTTTGTATTATTACAGTCTAAACGTCGACCTAACAGAATATTATTGGTATTAATGTGCTTTTTTCCTTTTGTATAAAGTGCAAACATTTCGTCCCAAAGTCCAGTCTAAGTAGTGCAGTAAAATGTTGTTTATTACACTGTCCTGTCAAGAAATTCGTATAGTGAAAGCCTGGATCTACGTGTCAAACTGTTACATTTGTTTATGTAAAGTGATATTAAAAAAAAAGAAAAGAAAGAAAAAAGCTATAAACTATAATCTGTCCATTGCTTTTGGCAAGTACAACCACATACTGTATATATTTCCTAATTTCCATATTTATCCGCATGTAAAGGTCCGGTTATACATGTTACAGATATTCAATATTTATGGCTAGAAGAACTGGTATGTACACTTTAGTTTACAGAACTGTTTGGTAACATTTCGTACATTATTAAAGATTCTGAAATCCCACAATCTGTGGCAGGAATCCTTATTGACTCAGCCTGGGGCTGCAAATTAGGGAGTTCTTAGGACTGTAAACTCTAGGCCGGACTAAGGACCCTTCTCTCCCATTCCCACCCCACCCTCGCCCCCACTAGTCTTCTCTTATGTCATCACTAAAGCAGTAATGTGGAAATAAATGTGATGAATGCACTTGTCCCTGCTGGCATGAGGGTAGTATGTAATTAGTATTTATGTAAAAGGCCTATGAAACAAAAAAAAAAGTTTTTGGACGCAATATAATTTAAACGATCATTGCAGACATAGAATAAACGGCAAGAGCAGCAATAACCAACCCCATTAAAGCAGAACATCCATAGATTGTATATGGCCCATGGATTTTAATGGTGGCAAATCTTGCCAGGAAAGAAAGGGGGGAAAAGAAGGACAGGGGGCCTGGCTTGCCATACAAACATGCCCTTTGTTACAGCCTGGAATCGGTTCGAGGGGGGAAAACTGTATATTTTAGACCACAAGTCTTCTTAAAGACTTCCCAGTCTCAAGGAAGTGTTATCTTTTTATTGTCGAAGGCTTTCATGACCGGAATCACTGGTTTGCTGTGAGTTTTCCGGGCTGTATGGTCATGTCCCGGAAGCATTTCCCCCTGACGTTTTGCCTGCATCTATGGCAGGCATTATCAGAGGTTGTGAGGTCTGTTGTGAGGTTGTGAGAAAGAACTCTTGTCTGTTGGAAACCCCATTTTCCTAGTTTCCAACCTCTGAGAATGCCTGCCATAGATGCAGGCGAAACGTCAGGAGAGAATGCTTCTGGAACATGGCCATACAACCCGGAAAACACACAACAACCCTGTTCTCCTTTTCCTCGTAATGCCATCTCTCACCCTGAAGGGAAAAGATAGCAACAACAATAACAACAACCAATGTTGTATTTCTCCAGGCCTGAAGCTGATTTTAACCAATTGTTTTAGCTGTTCTCTCCCTTCCCTCCCCTTCCTATAATTTTGCCCGAGTTAATAGTTTCGTACAGCAGTAACAACAGTAAAAATAAACCAACCAGGATGGGGTGGAGGTGGGGGTGAGTTGATAGACTTTGCTGTTTTCTTTTGTTTTCATTCCCATTTGCTTAAGAAATTCGTTCCATTGGCTGGCGGTGATACAGTAAATTTGTAAATGAGGAGACAATATATATATATCTGAAGAAGGAAAAAAAATCTAAATTACTTGTGCTTAATGGCTGTGGCAGAGCGCCTTCTCTCTCTCCCCCCCCCCCCCTCTAAATCACATTGTCTCCCTTGCAGTTTAGTTTGATAGATTTGCCATCCGTGGTGCTTCCGTTAACTTGGCGACGCTGGTAGCTAGCAACCGCTAGGCTTTGTTCCTCGGTGTAGCTTGCATGATCGCCCCATTAAGCAGACAACATATCAACAGACAACAGGGATCATGAGCTCGGCTGAAGGAAGCGCCCTGGGTTCGGGAGAGCAGGGCGCCGAGTGGCATTGCATCTGCTGACCCCCTCGTGGGCCAACAGGGCCTTTGGGCCTTTGAGCAGATATTGGGGGAGAAGGCCTAGACAGACAACAGAGTTGGCCAGACAGCCAAGCCCAACATTCAAGGGGATGAGGAGCACTTGGAGGTCGCAGGAGGAGGAAGCCTGCGGTCTGGCCTCCTTCCTCCCACCATCAAGTTTTACTAAGTCTCTGAGAACCAGGCACAATATACATTGCGGTCATGGCATGCTGCCCTTATTACTTTGAGGGGTTTTAGGAAGAGGGAGAGGTTTTGTTTGGATCCTTTCTGGAGAGGTTGAGTTGACACTCCCCAGGCCTGGCTCCAGCTGAGGTTGCGCCTTGTTGTTCAAAGTAGGCCTCTTGTATTGAAAGACAGACCGATAAATAGAAAGGTGGCAAAGCTGGTTGGTTCTCGCTTGCTTTTTTTGCTTTGTGTATGTGTGTGTTTTTAACTTCACTTTCTAGAAAACGTTGTTTTCCTGTCGAGAAGCCCGTCTCTGGGCTGCTTCCCTGCCAAGAGCGCCACCTTGCAAAGGCCTACAGAGACTGGAGAGAAGTTGAGAGAAGCCTAAAAGCAAACGGCAGCCCGAGGACAAGGAAAGAAATGCAGTCCCCTGACAAAGTACAGACTGGGTTGCTGTGAGTTTTCCGAGCTGTATGGCCATGCCCCAGAAGCATTCTCTCCTGACGCTTCACCCGCATCATCCGAGATTGTGTACAGACTCCTCTAGATCTCCAGCTTGGACTGTAAAGAAGCAGCCTCAAATAGTCTAAATCTGGAGTCAAAATGGAAAGGATGAGTAAAGCTGGGAGCGAAGGGCAGTGCAGCCATCTGCCTTACTCCCCAGACCAGTATAATGAAAACATGCCTACATTCAATTTACGATATCTAGATATGTGTGTGTGCACTTGCGTGTGTGAGAGTGTCCTTCTGAAGTGATATGTATTTATTTTTGGGAGTCTCAACTGATGCTTTGTTATTGAAAATGGCTTGTATCTGGTGAAATTTGTTTCTAAACCTAGATGCTTTCAAACACCTTTAACAGTAAATTCTGAAATTATCACTAAAAGAGCATCCACTAGAAAGGGTTTTTCTCGAAATAAGTAGATAGCTACGGATATCTGACTATATAACCAGAGCAGAGAGTGTATGTATTATATGTATGCGTGTGCATGTATACATTGGGCTAATATATTTCATTACAGGCTTATTCACAGTGTAGATTTGAATAGCTTTTTCTATATATGTGTGTGCGTAAGATATTGCGGTTTCCTATGATGGGTGTTTAATTAAGCCTAACACTGCTTTGATTTTTAAAATATGGCGAATATATTATTATTATTATTATTATTATTATTATTATTATTTGGTGGTATTGGTGTTAGTGGTTATTGTGCTGCCTATTGTTTCACAAAAGACAAGGATGCTATTAAGGAAACAGGTTCCATTAAATGGCCTTTTAAACTTGGGCGCCTCTGTCATTGTGTGGGTACTTTTTAATGTCTTAGCGAGATGTATTTTTCATACTTTTCTTCATGGGCTATTAGGTCTGGGAAGTCGTGAAAGCTGGTTGGGAGATATGAATTGTGAGAGCCTATTTAGCAGCAGCAGCAGCAGCAGCAACAACCTCAGACAATGCCGAAGCTGGCTGGCGGGGCTGCCTTGGGTGAAGGGGCTCAGGAGCCTTTGCTGTGGCCTTATTCCAAGATATTCCCCCATCATCTAGGAAAGGATAGAGATTTCCTTCTTATCTAGATGGAGCCTTTAAAGATCTCCCCAAAAACACTATCCTAAAAAAAGTCTAGATCTGACCGTGTTGGCTTGGCTTTGATATGCCCTGGTGTGTGTTTGTGTGCCGACTGTGTCGACCTTTGTGGGCACCATGAATTTCGCAGGGTTTTCTTAGGCAGACAATAGGCAAGAAGTGGTTTTGTCCCTTCCTTCCTCTGAAATATAGCCTTGACTTGCTAACCGCAAAAATATGTCTTTGCCTGCATCCTTACTTGGGAGCTATAAAACGAGGAATTTAGGGGAATTTACCTACGAGTAAGCATGCACTGGGCTATTATTCCTTTCTAGCCTTCATAGGCATCAGCAATCTGTATTATGAAAAGTTTCGGAAATCATAGAATCATAGAATCAATAGCATAGCATTTGAAACGGGTTTCTCCAAAGGCATTATTATTATTATTATTATTATTATTATTATTATTATTATTATTAGTGCTGCAGGGGTGTGTGTATATATGTGTATATGTACATGTATGTATATGTGTGTGTTTGTGTGTGTATGTGTGTATGCATGTACTGGACTATTATTCCCTTCTAGCATTCCCAGGCATCAGCAATCTGTATTATGAAAAGTTTCAAAAACAAATAGCATAGGATTTCAAACGGGTTTCTCCAAGGGCATTATTATTATTATTATTATTATTATTATTATTATTTAAGGTTTGCAGGTGTGTGTGTGTGTATGTGTGTGTGTGTGTGTGTGCATGTACTGGATTATTATTCCTTTCTGGCATTCCCGGGCATCAGCAATCTGTATTATGAAAAGTTTCAAAAATAAATAGCATAGCATTTCAAACGGGTTTCTCCAAAGGCATTATTGTTGTTGTTGTTGTTGTTGTTGTTATTATTATTATTATTATTATTATTATTATTGGGTTCTTGTAGGTTTTTTCGGGCTATATGGCCATGTTCTAGAGGCATTATCTCCTGAGGTTTCGCCTGCAACTATGGCAAGCATCCTCAGAGGTAGTGAGGTCTGTTGGAACTAGGAAAATGGGTTTATATATCTGTGGAAAGACCAGGGTGGGACAAAGGATTATTATTATTATTATTATTATTATTATTATTATTATTATTAAAGTGCTGCAGGTGTGTGTGTGTATGTATGTGTGTGTACATGTACTGGACTATTATTCCTTTCTAGCATTCCCAGGCATCAGCAATCTGTATTATGAAAAGTTTCAAAAATAAATAGCATAGCATTTCAAATGGGTTTCTCCAACTGTATTATTATGTAAGTGCTCTCTCTCTCTCTCTCTCTATATATAGCACTTCTATAGCTATATGAGAGAGCTAGAAGTTGGTCTCTGTTTAGATAATACGATTTTACAGTTACTCTCGTTGAATTCAACCGGATTTACTTATGAGTAGTCATAGTCAGCTCCTGCGACAAGTAGAATTTGAAATCGCTGAAATCAATGGACTTGGCTTCCCATAAAGATGGCTAGCACTGGATCTGAAAATTAGTCTTTTAGAATGAGCCATATTTGAAATGAAGGAGTTTGGGACTAGCTGGAATTTTGAATTTTGTAATGTCCTGTTAATACAGACAATAACAAATCTCCTCTACACTGAACAGCAACAATAACACTGGCTGCAAATGTAAAAGATATAGTACTCTTACCTATTTTAATAAGTTTGCATTTGGCACCCCAGTCTTAAAGAACTCGAGGGATTTCATTTCTCATTGAAATTGCATCTGAGGCCCCTTCCAGACAGCTGAATAAAACCCTACATGTTCTGATTTGAATTGGAATATATGGCAGTGTGGACTCAGATAATCCAGTTCAAAGCAGATATTGTAGGATTTTCTGCCCTGATATTATGGGTTATATTGCTGCGTGGAAGGGCCCTGAATCATCCAGCAAATTATTCCATTTCATTATTAATTTTTCAACAAAAAATCTCACCCAAATTCCCAATGATGACCACAACGCAATCTACGAGAATTTATTTCCAAGAATTGTTTATGACTGGGCTATAAGGGCAAAATATAGAAAGAACAAACAAGAAGGCTCTTTGGCCCATAATCTAAGCACATGAAGGCAAAGGGAAAAAAGAGCTGCAGTATACTTTATTAACCAGTTTCCTAGGAAATATATGGCCTATAGGGGAAAACACCTTCAGTTCTATATGAGATCCCTGGAATTGGAAGTCTTATGATGTAAATGGAAATGTAGGTGTATTCAAATGAATCAAGCCCTAGTAAACAAGGAGCTGGGTTGCGTCAAGTTGACTCCTATCCATTCGCCCCTTCCAGGCCTTTATGCCAATCCTCGTATTGCTTTGTTTATTTCGTGACTCGTGTAGGGGTATATGTTGTTTTTATGCAGACCTTAATCGACCTGATCAGTGTGAATGATGAAAAGGCATAGAGTCGTGAGACAGTCGTCAACCCGCAAACAGTGACAGAGGGAACTAAAGGAATATTGCAGTATTTTCAAGGTGGGAGCCAGCTTAGACTATGAAGCCATTGTATAAAGTGATCTCCAGGCTAACTCACATAATGTTTTGGACTACCAGCTGTGAACAAAGGGTATATGAGGAAAATGGCGATTATGCATTTTATTTATTTTATAAAGTAGGCAGAGGACAATTTTTCCTTGCTCTGAAATCATAATAAGTCAGATTTAAACTTGCTGTGATTTCTTTACATGGATTTTCTGTTTATGCTTTTTTTAATGAATAGAGACAACTTCTATATCTGGGTCTAAAATACACCATATATCTCTCATCTGAATGTAATGGACACATTGCCTTATTTAACTGTAAATTTTCCTAACCTTTGTTATTAACCTTTAGCATAGCTGCTGAATAAATGTTAAACTGATACATCAACATTTAGGTAAATTAACTTGTATCCCCAGTTCTACTCTAGTTGGGACTAAAATAAGATTTAGGGTTTAGGCCTTCATAGCAACTCTAACTTTGGATTTGATTCGTAGTCTGGTTTATCATTTTAGAATGGGTAGATTTTGCTGTTTCTGTGGCCTCTCCATAACATAACAATCTACTCAAAGCTTTTCTCCCAGCTCTATTTGTGGGCCCTTCCACACAGCCCTATATCCCAGAATATCAAGGCGGAAAATCCCACATTATCTGAGTGTGGATTCAGATAACCCAGTTCAAAGCATATAATATGGGATTTTCTGCCTTGATATTCTGGGATATAGGTCTAGTTGTGAGAGGAAGAGAGAAAAAGTGTGTGTGTGTGTGTGTGTGTGTATGAGAGAGAGAGAGAGAGAGAGAGAGAGAAACAAACTCAAGGCCCTTCCACACAGCCCTATATCCCAGAATATCAAGGCATTATCTGAGTGTGGATTCAGTTAACCCAGTTCAAAGCAGATAATGTGGAATTTTCTGCCTTGATATTCTGGGATATAGGGCTGTGTGGAAGGGCCCTGAGTCTCTCTCTCTCTCTCACACACACACTTTCACTCTTCCTCTCACAACTAAACCATATACCCCATTTAGTTCATCCCATTGTTAATTGGGCAAATGCAGTATTTGACTATGAAAATGACAAAATAATAAAACATTGTGTAAAAATCAGCATTTTTCTATTAACTGGGAACAAAAAAATATATACCAGGGCCCTTTCTGCACAGCTGAATAAAATCCCACATTTTCTGCTTTGAACTGGAATATATGGTAGTGTGGACTCAGATAACCCAGTTCAAAGCAGATATTGTTGGATTTTCTGCCTTGATATTCTGGGTTATATGGCTGTGTGGAAAGCCCCCAGGTCTCTCTCCTCCCTCCCTTCTAAAGTCTATTGCAGTCTTTTTAATACAGCAAAACCAATCCTAATTCCTCCCTTCCCCTCCTAGGCTCAGTAAGTCAGGTCTGCTTCATCCCCTCTTAACAAGAAACACGATCATGTGAAACCAGAGGGCTATTTTTACCATGCAGCTGGAAGCTGTCATCAATTGGTAACATTTATTCAGCTTTAGAATGATAGCATAAAAAAGCATGAAGTTTCCATATGATGTCCCTATTGGAGGTGGAATTTAGAGGGACAATAAATCAAATTAATTACTATATATCTATATGCGTGCACACACCCAAACACAGAGGCAACCCCACCATAATGTTAAAAGTGTGTGTCTGTATATGAGTGGGTGCATACACACTTTTCAATTTTCAGTCAAACGGATTGTAAACAGCCAATAAAGGTAGATTCCCATTCAGTCTAATTAAAATAGTAAGCAGTTTATTGTTATTTATTATTATGTATTTGTTGCATTTTATACCACTTTTCTCACCCCTGGGGGGACTTAAAACAGTTCACAACATACATAATCTATGGCAAAATTTAATATAAAAACTGTGGCCTGTTCATAACGTAACTATCCCTCCTCTGTCAACTCTATCTGTATTTTACACACACACCTTATTTCTTTCACTACTATATGTGTGTGTGTGTGTGTGTGTGTGTATTAGCCTATTAACTGAGCATGGAAATAACAAAATGATAAAATATATTGTGAAAGTGGACATTTCCTCTATTAATTGTGGACAATGAAAAGCAAAACAATACAAATAAGTGACACCCCTCCTTTCAGCTATAACCCAGGTTAGATGCCACAGGCTTATGTGTATAAGAAAGGATTTTGTTTGTCAGCCGCAAGGCAACGGGAAATTATTTGGAAACAGCAGCTAAGAAAGCCCTCTGTGGGGTTCCCTTCAAGCAGTGCCTCGGAGAAAGCAGGAGGACTTTGAGGGAAACCTGGCAAGGAAGAATCTCTTGTGTGGATCATGATCAACAGACTGGTAGCAGCCAGTGAGACACCTACTTGCTGCAAGTAAGCGCCAGGGTTGCCAGTTTGGCTGCAAAGTGACATTTCCAAGCATCGTTTCCGAGGTAACCCTAAATAAAGCATGGCATATGCATTGTCGAAGGCTTTCGTGGCTCGAATCACTGGGTTGTTGTGAATTTTCCGGGCTGTATGGCCATGTTCGTTCCGGAAGCATTCTCTCCTGACATTTTGCCTGCATCTATGGCAGGAATCCTCAGAGATTGGCATAGCTGTGTGTGTCTTGAAGCCACCCCTCAATTTATGGTGACTCCATTAATAATCCCCCCCCCCAAAGGCAAGGAATACCCATTGCCAGTTCCTTCTTCTGAATTATTATTATTAATAATATTATTATTAATATTTGCTTCATTTATACCTCGCCTTTCTCACCCCTGAGGGGACTCAAGGAGGCTGATAACTCAGGCAAAATTATACAACATAATAGTAATAAATAGAAATATAGCCTACAGCACCGGGTATTCCTTGGCCTTCTCCCACTCAAGTCATAACCAGGCTGATCTTGTGTGGCTTCCAAGACCAGAGGGGATGCAATAAGTCCAAACTTGTGTCACCTCATCAAGTTTGGTATTTCCAAGCAAGAGGCAGTAGGCACACCAGCCTTAACTATGCAAACACACTCCTACCCGGTAGGAAAAAAATCTTTCTCTCTGTGTATGAAATTTTAACATCTTGCAGGAGTCAGCATATGTATGTATGCATGCCTCTGTGTGTGTGTGTGACAACTCACACTTCTGAAACACAGCACGCAACTTCTGAAACACAGCAGGCCCACATTTCTAAAACAGGCAGGAATGATAGGCTTGCTAGGACAGGCTCGCACAAAATTAAAGCGCTTTGAAGGCACATTTATTTCAGTGGGAGTGTCAGAGATGTGCTAGTGCTTATCGCAGGCCTATTGGACTCAATGGTTCTCAAAATGTGTTCAGTGACACACATAGTGTAACAACTGTTTAATAGAAGACAATGCAAAATCAACAACAACAACAACAACAAAACAGATCAGCAACACGTGTAACTGCATGCACGTCTTTGTATATATGAGGCCCCCATCCATTTCTGCTCAAAACTTCACAACAATTTTAATTCTAATTTATTATCGAAGGCTTTCATGTCCGGATTCGCTGGGTTGCTGTGAGGTTTCCCGGCTGTATGGCCATGTTCCAGAAGCATTCTCTCCTGACATTTCGCCTGCATCTATGGCAGGCATTCTCTGAGGTTGTGAAGTCTGTTGGAAACAGACAATAGTTCTTTCTCCTACCCTGGACACTCCACAGATATATAAACCCCATTTTCCTAGTTTCCAACAGACCGCATAACCTCTGAGGTTCCCTGCCACAGATGCAGGCGAAATGTCAGGAGAGAATGCTTCTGGAACATGGCCATACAGCCCGGAAAACGCACAACAACCCATTTTAATTCTAAGTTTCCCAATCCTAGCATGTCTTGCCCGTTTGTCAGAGGCGCCTTTGGACTACAACGATATAGAAAAGCCAAAGGGCAAGAACAGAGAGGAAAAGATAAATAAATAAATACATAAATAAATAAAAATACATAAACAAACAAAAAGCAAGCAGTAAGGCAGCCCTCCCTCCTTTACAAGGCTACGTGTTCTCTTTTCGGTGCTTCCTCTTTTAGGGAAAAGAAATATGCAATGGATCTGGGACTGTTGAGATAGCTAACGTGTAATGCTTGGGTCTTTTTCTTTCTCAAGGAAGGAGTGTTCCTGGATAACAAGCAAGAAAAAAATTCCCGCTTTTTAAAGAAGCCTCGCTGTGCTTTCTGGCTGCATCGGGGCTGCCAGGCCTTTTCTGAAAGAGTTTTTCCAATGCCACACATGAAACAGCCTTTTTCTCTTTAAGTACACACACAGCGCCTGGCGTTTGATGTTGCCCGGCTGCGCATGCGCCTTTCGCCGTCGCTCGGGCAGCGGCTTCCACGTGCTGATGAATATTTATAACTCCCCGCACTTCCTAAACTGTCTAGAGAAGGTAAACCACACAGAGCCTAAATCATCGGGAAACCGCTGGCGTAGCTCCCAAAATAGTTCGGTGGGGGAATCTGCATGTGTTTGTTTTCAGACACGGATGGTTTAAGGAAGATGGTAAGATACAACAAGGCACAGAAGGTTCATAAACAATGCAGGGGGGAAGCACAGGGCTCTACAGAGCCACAGCAGCAGCCCAGCTTCAAAGGTAATTCCAAGCATGCTCCTAATACCCTCCCAATTCACTCTTCTTAGGCTACAATTGAGTATACCTTTATGTTATAGGCCCAGAAAAAAAGGGTTTCACTTCAGATTTTCCTGCCAGTAGTAATCCGGTTAGTTCTAAGGTGCATCACAAGTATAGAATTAATGCACTTTGACCTCACTTAAATGCCATGGCTGAATACTATGAAATCCTGAGAGTTGTAGTTTGGTGAGTCACCAGCACTCTTTGGCAGAGAAGGTTAAAATATGTGTTGTCGAAGGCTTTCATGGCTGGAATCACTGGGTTGCTGTGAATTTTCCGGGCTGTATGTATGCATTTATTTACTTACTGCATTTATAGACCACCTTTCTCACCCCTGGGGAACTCAATGTGGTTAACAACATACTAATGGCAAAAATTCAATGCCAATCTACAGTGCACAGAGAAATCATAACTAATTATTATATATAACTATGAACTTAAAATCAGTCAAAACCATTAAACGTAAAACATACAAAAATTTAAACATTCAGACAAGCATAAATGTGTGGTCATGTTCCAGAAGCATTCCCTCCTGACGTTTCATCCACATCTATGGCAGGCATAATCAGAGGTTGAGGAGACTGTTGGTTTATATATCTGTGGAATGTCCAGGGTGGAAACTTGCCTAGTTTCCAACAGACCCCTCAACCTCTGAGGATGCCTGCCATAGATGTGGGTGAAATGTCAGAAGAGAATTCTTCTGGAATATGGGCATACAGCCCGGAAAAATCACATTAAACCAAGGGTTAAATAACTTGTCAAACTACAACTCTCATGATTCCATAGTACTACTGAGCCATGACAGTAAAGTCCTTGATCCTAGGAGAGGAAAATGGAAAGTACAATACCATGGATCTTGGCAACAAAGGGGCAGGCTGGGCTAAGTGCCTCCATGTCCTTCAAGTCTAGGGAAAGAAATCCTGAACCGATTCTGAAATTATCTCCAAGGTTAGACCAGCAAGACTTCTATACAGTTCTTAGGCGCTGTTGGTGAGGAAGGATGAGGGAGAGAGCCTTTTTCGTGGCTAATTCTGGCTATGGAACTCCCTCCCACGGGAGGCCTGGGTGCTCCACTCCCTGCTCTCTTTCTTCCATCAGGTTTAGATATTTTTAAGGCCAGTGCTTGAAGTGTGATTTTTTAGTAATGGGATTGCAGTGTGTGTGAAAATGATGTTTTGTTTAAAACTATGTTTAATTATGTTTTAATAATGGAAATATTTAATTTCTTTTTAAACTTTTGTTAACTATGTTTTAGCTATCCCCCCCACGAGATAGAGCGGATTATAAATAAAGTTTTATTGTTGTTGTTATCTTAAATAATTGCAAAATAATTTAAATTCCATTTTGAGAGAAAGGCAGGGTATGCATTCAATAAATAAATGGAGGGGTTGGAAGAGAAGAAATTATCAGTCAGAAGGGTCCTAAACTACCAAGCACTAAGAAACAACAAAGCAACGAAGGTTGAGTCCTCTCAGGAATAATGAAGATTGCTAGCAATCTAGCCTGTGCATACTTACTTGGGAGTAAACTGCATAGAAGATGGTGGAAAACACTTCTGGGTCTAGATCAGGATTAAGCGGCTGAGGGGGCAAAGGAAAGGGCCTGTGGCCGTTAGGAATTGTGGGAGTTGGGGTCCAAAACACCTGGAGGACCCGAGTTTGCCCATGCCTGGTCTAGATGCTGTATATCTTCATATTTAAATGTTTGTCAGAACAAGGATGGTGAAAGTAATGTGCTCCGTGTGCCAATGTTGATCCCACCCACCATAAGATCAACATTGGCACACCAGTTCTAGCTTCCTTGGCATGAGCAAACCATTACTAATGTTTTGGGGGATCCATTCTTCTCGGTCCCTTCCTTGCTGCTATTCTTTCTACTACTCCACTTAACGTGTTTGTAGGAGTCAGCTGAATTAAAAGACAACCCAATATCAAGCAGGACTAGGAGCTTAGGAGATTTAAATGGATTTAAAGGTAAATGTTTATAAAAACACACAACTCAAAAGCCTTGTGTGTATGTGAATTTTAAAAATGGAACCATCCCGATAAAGCAAGCAAAATGAGATAAACCTCACCAATTACCGACATGGGAGTGTGGAGAAGAGTAAACCACAGACCACCTATAACAATGCAGTCTGAGCCCTGCCTCGTGCACAATGGAGGACCTCCTTACAGCAACACCAGAGGCACTCCTAGTGGCCAGCTTCTGGTCAAAGGACATTTAGTATAAAGCCAAGTTTTTAAACTGTGTGTTTATTAAGTACATTACAACTGTACCCTACGGTTTGCTTCTGATACGATAAATAAATACATACATATAAAAAGTGATTGTTTTTCAACCCTTTCCAAACGATAAGGAAATCACACACCAGGCTGAGAGCAGTAGATTGTTCCAATTGTGTTTTACCCAGCTGCACAACTCGGTCAAAGCTCTTGGATTTCAGCCTACAGAGTCCCACTGAAGTCACCAAGAGGGCAGGGACTTAAGTTAATTCTTAACAGTACTTAAACCTCTCTGGTTGGAGAGGAGACTGACTATGTGTGAAACAAGAAATGCTTCGTTTGGAGACAGCCTTCTCTCCTCTCGTGAATTTATTATTATTATTTTTAAAACACCAAACCTTATATTTTCAAGGGCAGAGGCTTCCCATCCAAGCTTTTTCATCAACTGGCTCAACACTCAGAGTTAGATTGGGTGTGTGTGTGTGTATGTGTGTGTATATATATATATATATATATGTGTGTGTGTGTGTGTGTGTATGTATATATATATGGGAGGAGAGTAACACCCAATTATATAGCATCATTCAATGGATGAGCCATTCTGAATGGAGCAAAGGGGCTGCTTTCATAAATACTAGCCTGGTCACTTTTCATTTGGTGTTACTCTCCTCCCATAGTAGGCAATCTATTGTCATCAAGATACATTCAGTAATATAACAAATACGCCTCTGATAACTGGCATTCAGATCTAGAATCCACGAATATCCAAGAAGCACTATATAGGGAATAGATTCCAAAGCGAATAAAAATCAATTCTTCTGTCTCGATTTTGCCGATCACTTTCCCCAACATCATCTGAGAATTGAAAACCGAAAACATCAAATGCCTCCGAGCAGGTTTACTATAGCCTTACAACCTAGCGGCGGGCGGAGAATATTTTTAGCCCGGATGACGAAGGGATGTTGGAGACTTTGAAAAAGAGGATTGAAGTCGAGAGAGAGGGAGAGAGAGGCGCGCCTGCGCACGCACACACCTTAGTCACGTGACCGGTCAGTCTGTGTAAACAGATGGGTTCCTTTCGTTCGGAAGGTGGAGGAAGAAAAAAACAACCACCTTGGGCCCCACATGTGTAAATCACCTTCCCTTTTTTTTGCATATTTATTTGTTTATTTACTTCTGTGGAAAGCATGTTTTCATCACTGTCGTGGCCAACGTGCTTCTTTTACGCACACAGGAAGCCTGGCCTGTTGTTTCGCTCTACTGTATTTTCCCAGCTTCCTCTGCCAGAAGCAAGGCGGTTAAGGGAAGCTTTCCCTAAGGAGGAAAATATTAAAAAGCTAGGCAACAGGTATCTCTCTCCCTCTGGGGCAGTGTTTCTTCATCTTCCTAATACCTCGACCTCTTAATACAGTTCCTCATGTTGTGGTGACCCCCAACCATAAAATTATTTTCGTTGCTACTTCATAACTGCCATTTTGCTACTGTTATGAATCCTCGTGTATATATCTGATATGCAGGATGTATTTTCATGCACTGGACCAAATTGGCACAAATGCCCGAATTTGAATACTGGTGGGATGGGGTTGGGGTTGATATTATCATTTGGGAGTTGTAGTTGCTGGGATTTATAGTTCACCTAGAATCAAAGAGCATTCTCAACTCCACCAATGATGGAATTGAACCAAACCTGGCACACAGAACTCTCATGACCAACTGAAAATACTGGAAGGGTTTGGTGGGCATTGATTTTGAGTATGGGAGTTGCAGTTCACCTACATCCAGAGAGCACTGTGGACTCAAACAATGATGGATCTGGACCAAACTTGGCACAGATAATCAATATGGCCAAATGTGAACACTAATGGAGTCTGGGGAAAATAGACCTTGGGCTCTTCCACACAGGCCTATATCCTCGAATATCAAGGCAGGAAGTCCCACATTATGTGAGTGTGGACTCAGATAACCCATCTCAAAGCACATATTGTGGCATTTTCTGCCTTCATATTCTGGGATATAGGGCTGTGTGGAAAGAGCCCCCTGACATTTGGGAGTTGTAGTAGCTGGGATTTACAGTTCACCTACAATCAAAGAGCATTCTGAACTCCACCAACGATAGAATTGGGAAAAACTTCCCAGACAGAACCCCCATGACCAGCAGAAAATACGGTGTTTTCTGATGGTCTTTGGCAATCCCTCTTAACCCCCCCCCCCCACCGTGAACCCCCCAGGGGGTTGATAAACACTGCTCTGTGGGGGAGGGGGGAGAGTGAGGGAGGGTGAGTGGGAAACAAGAAGAGCTCTTTTTCATTATTTAGTTACTCTTTTTAACATCTAGAGCAGGCCTGGGCAAACTTGGGACCTCCAGGTGTTTTAGACTTTAACTCCCACCATTCCTAACAGCCTCAGGTCCCTTCCCTTTCCCCGCCAGCTGAGGGCGGAAAGGAAGGGGCCTGAGGCTGTTAGGAATGGGGGGAGTTGGAGTCCAAAACAGTCCAGCTTAAGCGGCTGAGGGGGAAAAGGAAAGGACCTGGGGCTGTTAGGAATGGTGGGAGTTGGAGTCCAAAGCAGACCAGTTTAAGCGGTTGAGGCAGGAAAGGAAAGGGCCTGGGGCTGTTAGGAATGGTGGGAATTGGAGTCCAAATCAGTCCACCTTAAGTGGCTGAGGGGGGAAAAAAAAGAAAGGCCCTGGGGCTGTTAGGAATGGTGGGAGTTGAAGTCCAAAACAGTCCACCTTAAGTGGCTGAGGGGAAAAAAGAAAGGCCCTGGGGCTGTTAGGAATGGTGGGAATTGGAGTCCAAAACAGTCTAGCTTAAGCGGCAGAGGGGGGAAAGGAAGGGGCCGGAGGCTCTTAGGAATGGTGGGAGTTGAAGTTCAAAATACTTGGAGGGCCCAAGTTTGCCCAGGCCTGCTCTAGACTATTTTAACACTCACCTCTCTCTTTTTCTTTACCACTAATACTCCCCCCCCCAATACATAAGTACACAACACCGCTGTGAGGCTTTGTCGGCAGACTGCTTTGTTTACAAAATAATATTTATTGTCAAGGGACATTCTCTCCCTCCCTTCCTCCCCGTCTCGTTAACCCCTTCGCTAGCCATAGAGGCGACGTGGAAGGGGAACTTGGCCCAGAGAAAGGGTCCCCTTCTCCCCCGTCTGCCTGCCTGCCTGCCTGTCTGTCCCTCTCTCCCTCTCTCGCCTCTCTCTGTGTGGAGATCTGGCACGGTCCTGCTCTCTCAACTCCCAGATCTTTGTTTTCGGTGGTGGTGGCAGCCAGAAAGAGGAAGAGAGCGCTGTGCTCTCACTTCCCACTGGCTTCCTTGATTTTTTTTTTAAATCCCCAACTCTCTCTCTCTCCTCTTCCAACTTTTGCTCCAGTTCTTCACTCCTCTGCCTTACTGGCAGCCTTTGCAGGAAACCTACTCTCCAGCTTTGGTAAGTGATGCGTTCTTCCATCATCGCAAACATGGCACTGCTCAGGAGTTTGTGTGTGTGTGCGTGCGCGCGCGCGTGTGCGAGGACAACCTGTACAAGTATGTGTGTGTGTGCATGCGCGCGTGTTTTGTTTGCGAGCAGAGTTGCCCCTGCCGAAGTAGTTTCACATCAAGCAGCACAGAGTTAAACTACTGTGGCGTATGAAACCTAGACAGACAAACAGTAGCCAATGTTGACTTGGGAGAGACTTGAAGACTGAGGCTTCTTGCTTTTTGGGTTGTTGTGAGTTTTCCGGGCTGTATGGCCCATGTTCCAGAAGCATTCCCTCCTGACGTTTCGCCTGCATCTATTATTTATTTACAACCTTTATATCCAGCTTACAAGTTATAATAATACAATGCATTATATTATTAGCATAGCACCATATTAGTATTATATATTACTATATTGCACTATACCACTATACTTTATATATTTTCGGCATTTATATGGCGCTTACAAGTTATATGTACACACAATACATTATATTATTAGCATAGAACAATATTAGTATTATATATTACTATAGTGTACTATACTACAATATTATTAATAATATTATATGCAATATAAAATATATAAATATTATATTATATTATATGTGCACACAATATATTATATTCTTAGCATAGAACAATATTAGTATTATATATTACTTTAGTGTACTATACTACAATATTATTAATAATATTATATGCAATATAAAATATATAAATATAATATTATATTATATTGCAATATTATGATCAATATTTTTATGCGCACACAATACATTATATTATTAGCATAGCACAATATTCGTATTACATATTACTATATTATACTATACCACTGTACTGTAACATTATTAGTATTATATTGTGATATCACAACCTCTGAAAATGCTTGCCATAGATGCAGGCGAAACGTCAGGAGAGAATGCTTCTGAAACATGGCCATACAGTCCAGAAAACACACAACAACCCAGTGATTCCGGCCAGGAAAGCCTTCAACAATATTTCTTTGCCTTTTGCTGCGTCTTACCTTTGTTGTTACTCCTGCCACTAGTTTTTTAGAATGGGGGTGGGAAATGAAGTCCTATTTTGTCTTTTTCTTGAGATTTACAGTTTGTATCAGACGGTAATAATACGAAGTTTGCACCCACAGGGTTGGGGGAGAAGTCCTGCCACCAGCCACTTAATGGTTGTTCTACATACTGAATTTTACTCATTTCTTTCACTCTCCTCGCCCATCAATATAGTAAAGGAGCAGCCGGGTTGTTGTGAGTTTTCCGGGCTGTATGGCCATGTTCCAGAAGCATTCTCTCCTGACGTTTCGCCTTCATCTATGGCAGGCATCCTCAGAGGTTGTGAGGTCTGTTGGAAACTAGGAAAATGAGGTTTATATATCTGTATGTCGTGGATGGGAGAAATAACTCTTGTCTGTTTGAGGTAGGTGTGAATGTTTCAATTGGCTACCTTGATTAGCATTTAATGGCCTGTCAGTTTCAAGGTCTGACTTCTTCCTGTCTGGGGGAATCTTTTGTTGGGAGGTGATTGTTTCTTGTCTGGAATTCCCCTGGTTTTCAGTTTTGTTCTTCATTTACTGTTATAATTTTAGAGTATTTTTTTAAAAAAATTGGTAGCTAGATTTTGTTCATTTTCATGGTTTCTTCCTCTCTGTTGAAATTGTTCACATGCCTGTGGATTTCAGTGGCTTCTCTGTGTAGTCTCACAACCTTTTGAGGATGTTTGCCATAGATGCAGGCGAAATTTCAGGAGAGAATGCTTCTGGAACATGGCCATACAGCCCGGGAAAATTCACAACAACCCAGTGCTTCCGGCCATGAAAACCTTCGACAATACATTGTATTCATCTTGCATTTTAGATCCTAAAATGACAACACAACTCCTAAGCCAATATTCCACCGTCTGATTTTTTTTAAAATACAGTAAACAAGTAAATCTGCTCATAGTGTTTTTCAACAAGTTCCAAATATAAACTTTCCCTATGGTTTTAATGAACCTAGTATATGATGAAAATGAACTTGTGAGTGCCTGCAACGTTCAAGTATTTCAGTCTGTGTTGCTGTAAGCGTTTCGGGCTGTATGGCCATGTTCCAGCCCGAAAAACTTACAGCAACCCAGTGATTCCGGCCATGAAAACCTTCCACAAGTTGAAGTTTCCTTGGGTCCCCCCCTCGACCTCCTCCCCTTTGGTAAATCCCTTTCTTCCCTTTCTCCTCGTAGAAGAGAGTGAGCATAACCGCTTTGTGGCGTTGACCTTTCTCTGACACGCCTCGGCAGAAGACAGTTTGCAAATGAGGGCTTGGATAAATTAGACCCTAAAGTTAGCTGCGTTTAGGTAAGCCCCCGGTAATGGCCCTTGAAATTCGCCCGGGAGACAATCTTTCAGCCCCCGAGGTCTGGGAGTTTGACAAAGTTCAAGGGAGCCGGGACATCATCATCATCCTCATCCCCCCTCAGAGTCCCCGGAAACACAATGGAGAGAAGAAGCCGGGTTGAAAAGCAGAGGCAAGAGCCAAGCAAAGAGCAGCACCAGCAGCACCGCCGCCGCCTCTGCTTTCAAGTTCACGGCACTTTCCGAGTCTGTCTGGAAAGCTTTGGCGTTGTTCTCGCCTCCCTTGCAATGGCCGTGACAACAAGAGAGAGGCGCCGGGATCCTCTGGGCTTAGAGAAGGGGAAGTTGAAGCGCGTGAAATCAGTCCGCGGACACTTGCGCTAACCAGTTGCTGCTACTTTCTTTGACTCCAGCCATGTTAACTCTACATTCCTCAAGTGCTCCCCCTCCCTTAGTCTGTCCTTTCAAACGGGATTGAAAGAAAGAGACACAAGCTGGAAAATTTGCGCGCTCAGGTTACCCATAGAATAAATATCAATCTAAGAGAACGGGGAAGGTTGCTTTCAAGAAACAGCTAATCAAACAGACAACCAAACAACCTCACAACTTCTGAGGGTGCTTGCCATAGATGTAGGCGAAACGTCAGGAGAGAATGCTTCTGGAACATGGCCATACAGCTCGAAAAACTTACAGCAACCTAATCAAAGCCATGTCTCTATGCTTTCAAGAAACAGCCAGTCAAACAAACAACCAAACAACCTCACAACTTCTGAGGGTGCTTGCCATACATGCAGGCGAAAGGTCAGGAGAGAATGCTTCTGGAAGATGGCCATACAGCCCGAAAAACTTACAGCAACCTAACCAAAGCCATATCTAGACATTTCGTAGAATCATAGAGTTGGAAGAGACCTCGTGGGCTACCCAGTCCAACCCCCTAGGAAAATCGCATTCAAAGCACAGATGGTCATCCAGACCTCACAACCTCTGAGGATGCCTGCCATAGATGCAGGCAAAAGGTCAGGAAAGAATGCTATTGGAACATGGCCATACAGTTCGAAAAACTTACAGCAGCCTAATCAAAGCCATGTCTCTATGCTTTCAAGAAACAGCCAGTCAAACAAACAACCGAACAACCTCACAACCTCTGAGGGTGCCTGCCATAAATGCAGGCGAAAGGTCAGGAGAGAATGCTTTCTGGAAGATGGCCACACAGTCCGAAAAACTTACAGCAGCCTAATCAAAGCCATGTCTCTATGCTTTCAAGAAACAGCCAGCCAAACAAACAACCAAACAACCTCTCAACCCCTGAGGGTGCCTGCCATAGATGCAGGCTAAACGTCAGGAGAGAATGCTTCTGGAAGATGGCCACACAGCCCGAAAACCTTACAGCAACCTAATCAAAGCCATGTCTTGATATTCCATAGAATCATAGGGTTGGAAGGGACCTCGTGGGCTACCCAGTCCAACCCCCTAGGAAAATCGCATTCAAAGCACCCCTGACAGATGGTCATCCAGACTTCACAACCTCTGAGGATGCTTGTCATAGATGCAAGCGAAACGTCAGGAGAGAGTGGCCATATAGCCCGAAAAACCGACAACAACCCATCCAGCATCTGTTTAAAAGCCTCCAAAGAATGAGCCCCCTCTCCTCCATTTCTCCTCCCTTTCTCCCTTTCTCTCCCTCTCTTTATTAAACTTTTACAGACTCCTATTATCAAACCCTAATATCTTTCTGTAGGTCGCACGACACACGCCAGATTTACAGTGCTGGAGTTTTTATTAAAATCAAGCTGTTTGATTTGATACAGTAATACGAGACTTCCCAGGGTCTGAAGGGCGAAGACTGGGGCACAATGCCGGACTATGTCAATATAGCGGGAGAGGAACGCTCCCTCTCTCCCCTTTGCACACCTGCCCCCTGCTCTCTTCACTTGTCTAAGGTTACTCCATCAAGTCCTGCGGCCCTGACAACTCTGGAGCCAGGCTGGGCCCTGGAAGTTGCTCTCAAATAGGAGCGTTTCCCTCCTCCCTCGCCCTGACAACAGTCGGTTTGGCTCGGGGAGACGGGGTGTGTGTGTGTTTGTATGCATTTTAGTAGTTACTGCCTTACCCATCTTAGGAGAATTTCACCTAGTTTGCAGGTTCAACCAAGATCACTTTGCTACTGTGTTGACCAGAAGCCTCTTCCAGGGAATGGCCTAAAATTCCTTTCTAAGCAAGTCTTAAGATTTCAGACCAAGCTTAACAGTAATAATAATAATAATAATAATAATAATAATAATAATAATAATAACTTTATTTATATTCACCCTGAGTCCCCAAGGGGACTCAGGGTGGATTACAACATTTCTTTCTAAGCAATTCTTTCAGACCAGACTTAAGTACAACAACAACAACAACAACAACAACAACAATAATAACAACAACAATAAATTAAATAATTAAATAAGTCTTTTAATTAATTTAATTAAAACACTTTGGAACAAGCCAGTAAAAGTGGTCCCAGTGGTGATGGGCACACTGAGTGCAGTGCCTAAAGACCTTGGTCTGCACTTAAAAACTGCACTAACAAAATTACCATCCATCAGCTGCAAAAGGCCACCCTACTTAGATCTGCGGGCATTATTCCAGGACTCATCACACAGTCCTAGACACTTGGGAAGTGTCCTATGTGTGATCAAATACAAAAGCCAAGCATAGTGATCCTGTTTGCTGTGTATTATTCTTGTTATGTATCAAACAACAACAGCAACAACAACAACAATTATAAAAACCTTATTTATATTCCACTTTCTCTCCCCAAGGGGACTCAGGGTGGATTACAACAGAAGATGGCTGTGATCTGTGATCTGAAGGAAATGGCCCTAGATAAGACCTAGGCTTGCCAACGATCCATGGATAGATAAATTGGGGAAGGGGTGTAGATAGGGGCAGCATTTTATAACCCTCTTGAACAAATGGATCTGGAGGGGAATTCTGTTTCCACTAAAGCATCTTTCCAGTCAGGAAGAAACTTCAACTTTGTAGATATTATCTAAACATTTCATAGAATCATAGAGTTGGAAGAGACCTCGTGGGCCATCCAAACCAACCCCCTGCCAAGAAACAAGAAAACCGCATTCAAAGCACCCCTGATAGATGGGCATCCAACCTCTGTTGAAAAGCGCCCAAAGAAGGAGCCTCTACCACACTCTCCTAACGATCTCCTTCCAACCACTGTTGGGTGTTAAGGACCAGAACCTTTCCTCAGACAATGTGATGATCCAGGTTTGGCTTTGCCTGAGGTGAGACTGATGCTACGGAAGTGGGCCTCCCCCCCCCCATCTGCCCCCTCCTTGAGTGAAGCCCTGCCTTAGGAATATCTCTTTCTCTTGAGACTTTCATCCCCTCCTCTGCCCCACTCCTGTTTCCTACCTATGTGTTCGCGCGAGTATATGCCAGCGCACCAGGAAAGCATTGAGATGCCTTCTCCCTTTCCTCACCCCCACTTTTCCAATTTTAGACAACAGAAAGGTCGTGACAGTCTTTCTGGAACATCAACATCCTGATGCTAAACGCATTTACATAGAGATAAACTCTAGTGAAATCAAGGGGACTCGTGTCCAAACAAATATATGTGAGAGATGGTTGGAAGGTGTAGGAGTCTTGGCAGCAGCAGGTTAACTTTAGCAGATCATGTTCTTAATTTCTTAAAAAACAACCACCCAGATATAGCCCTGGAGGCTCTTTGGCATTTCCACACTAATCAGACAGACTTCCTTCCACGGAAATGTTTTCAGGGTGGACAGGTTGGGAGAATCAGTGGAGAGCTCCACTCTGACCACAACGTGGGAAACCTCGGTGTAGTTCGACCCACCCAAGCTTATGAAGCTACCGGGCTTTAGAAAGAGAATAGAAGCCTGGACCTGAACTATAAGGAGTATCATTGATTTCAGTCGGGTTTGGGTACTGAATAATATATACATTTGGATTTTACACGCTTGGCTCCGCAACCAGGTCACCTCACCTGAAAACACTGACATCCCGTTTCAACCAAAGAGACTCCTATTCTCAGTGGGGGTAACTGAGCATGGGATTCGGGCATGATTGTTCAGATCATGTATTGTCGAAGGCTTTCATGGCCGGAATCACTGGGTGGTTGTGAGTTTTCCGGGCTGTATGGTCATATTCCAGAAGCATCCTCTCCAGACTTTTTGCCTGCATCTATTGACAGGCGTCCTCAGAGGCTGCCAACAGACCTCACAACCTCTGAGGATGCCTGCCATAGATGCAGGCGAAACGTCATGAGAGAATGTTTTTGGAACAGGGTCACACAGCCCGGAAAACTCACAACAACCCACTGTTCATCTCATGTTTAAGGATCAAGTGTCAGTCGGTTTAAACCCAATTCCTTGAGGGCAGTTTGACTGGGTACAAGCATCAGATATCCAATGAGAGTGTTGAAATTATGGACACCTTTTGCCAGGTGTCTAGTGCTATGGCCGCCCCTCCACTTTCAGGAGCCAGGCGTGCCAATATTTGGGCCCTGGTGTCAAGATCTCCAGCTTTCCCCACGCCTTTGGAAAGGTCGAAGTCTGAACTCCAGGAAGACACCCAAAGAGATCTGAAACAGAAACTGGGGCTGGATAAGCGCATTTCTATCAGGCAACAATATGAAGTGGTATCCGTTTAGGGTGGTGTGCGTGTCTCTCTCAAGGAAATGACGCTAGAAATAAGAAATGGAAGTCAGGCTAATAATCTGAGTTAGAAGAATAGAACACACTGATATTTCAGAATGGAGAATGGCAAGTTTAAAAACCAGGTATTGTTCGAAGGCTTTCATGGCCGGAATCATTGGGTTGTTGTGAGTTTTCCGGGCTGTATGGCCATGTTCCAGAGGCATCCTCTCCTGACGTTTCGCCTGCATTTATGGCAGGCATTCTCAGAGGTTGTGAGGTCTGTTTGTGTATATTATGTATATATACTTCTGAGGATGCTTGCCACAGATGTGGGAGAAACGTCAGGAGAGAATGCTTCTGAAACATGGCTATACAGCCTGGAAAACTCACAACAATCCAGTAAAAAAAGAGTGACTCGGAAACCTTTCCAAATCCCATTCATCCTTGGGATTTCTGAGTAGAAGTGTACAGGATGACCCTCCCGATGAACTCTTCTGAGGCTACCTTTATGTTATAGGTTTTCCGGGCTGTATATGACCGTATTCCAGAAGCATTCTCTCCTGACGTTTCGCCTGCATCTATGGCAGGCATCTTCAGAAGTTGTGAGGTCAGACTTCCCAGGCGAAACGTCAGAAGAGAATGCTTCTGGAATATGGCCATACAGCTCGGAAAACTCCCAGTAATTCAGTTTAAAAACAGTTTTAGCAGAAAAGCTGCACGCCTGAAAGAAGGCTTCGTCTGACAATATGTTGAAAAGAAATTAGAATTGCTTGCTATCAGTTCTTCTGTTTCAATCTATTTTTTTTTGTCCAAGGCTCCACATAAAAGCAGTTCGTAAACACTCTCCGTACTATCTGCATCCTGCAGTCTGTCATTTTTAGACGGTTCTTTGTATCTCCAGAACATTTAGTTAATTAATCATGCTTCCTTTTTCTCCCCCTTGTCTGGGATCCGCAGTTTGTGAAAACGAAAAGGCTCACCATCACGCGGGCTCTTTAGAGGACTCTTGACTGTCTCTTACTCTTATCTCCCAGTTAGCATGCCGGATGTAAGGCAGGACTAGGACATACATACCTATAGGACGGAGCTTATTTAAAAATATAGTTTGAAGGCGAGGAAAAAAATTGGTAGCCATATAGGGAAACAGAGCTATAGCTCCCCACAAAGTAAATATGCGAGGTTTGCTACGCCAAGGACTGGATTATCACCCGGACAGTCTAGTCCTTCTAGTACCTGTAGGAAACCCCACTGAATCTAACCTTGGGTTCTTTCACACACCTAAACTGTGATTGGAGCTCAGAATTGTTTTATTTTTAACTGACAGATTATGAAATCTGTATGAGCACTAGTTACTCCAACTGCTTTTTTCCCCTGTGACAGAAGTCAGCTTGTGGAGAGCGTCATTCTAACCGGAACCTTCATTTCTTGTCCTAATAAGTCAGAACTAATCCGGCCATTGTTTGAAAAACTCACTGTTTACATTTCCGAACCAAAATAAAGTGTTCTGTTACTGGAGTGGTGTGATGTTCACTTAGCCACAGCTGCAAAAGTGTCAACACAAAGTCTTCTGCATTGGCACTTTTCTATAATTCACTCTCTTCCCCTCCCCTGTGAATTGGTGAATGTTTCTGGTTGTACTTCTGACATGCAAGAACCTATACGAGGGTGGGCTTCCAAAGGAACTTATGGGTAGAGTTGGATATTAGCAGCAAAAGGCAAAAAAATAAAATAATCAAAGATGTTTATGGCACCAACATGCTAATAATCAAGAGATGTGATTCCTGTGCTTCATTTATACTTCTTTAGTATTCTTGCTTCTGCTCCTTTATTCAGATAGGAACAAACCTAGTTTCTTTACCTTACAGATATATATATATATATATATATATATATATATATATATATAGAGAGAGAGAGAGAGAGAGAGAGAGAGAGAATCATCTCACAAATGCAGAGCTGCAGTAGTAGTGTTGGCTGTTATTAGTTTACCTTATGGCAGCTTCATTTATCCTTCTTTAGTATTCTTGCTTCTGTTGTTTTATTCAGATAGGAACAAACCTAGTTTCTTTACTTTACAAATGTGTGTGTGTGTGTGTATAGAGTGAGAGTGAGTGAGTGAGTGAGAGTGAGCATATATATATATATATATATATATATAGAGAGAGAGAGAGAGAGAGAGAGAGAGAGATCTCACAAACTCAGAGCTGTTATTAATTTACGTTATGGCACTTATTATTTTCTGTAATAATATTTTATGTACTATTTTAAAATTAGCTGCCCCCCAAAACCCTCTGTGATGTGACTGTATGGTTAAAATCAAATAATAGGATATGTATTTTATTAACTTTTCTGCTTTCAGTTAGAATCTTAGCAAAACAAATGCAACTGCTTTCATAAATAGGAAAGGAAATTCTATGCATTTTACTTAGAACTAATTTCTTTGAGTTCCGTGAGACTGATTTACGAGGAAGCCTTCCACCATGGGGTTTTATAGGCTAATAGAAAAGTTCAATAACTGATCCAGCTTAAAAATTTGAATAAAAGGACTATAACACTTCTTTTGCTTATAATGTTAAAAACTATGCTAGCCAGTTCAAAACAGAATAAATTTAAGATTAAATACTGCTCAATTATATTTTAGTACTATATAAATATTAAAAATGGAATAACTATTTTAATGTTCTTATTTATTTGAAAATAAACACTTTATATAATATAGAGTGAATTTTCAAAATGGATAACTTACTAATACCAAAGGAGTTATTTCTAGGTAGTGTCTCTTCCATATAATAAAGTTACATAGTGAGCTTAATTTCAATATACATTCCAAAATATTGTATGGGCTTCTCATTTTCTCATATAGATTCAAACTATACTTTGTTGTTGTTGAAAAAGCTCCAATGACATCAACAATATTTTACTACAACAAATTTAGAAGCATACAGAAGTACTGGGAAAACTGCATTTTGCATCAAAGTCATCCCTAAACACCACCACAAGTTTGGTTTCTAGAAAATGTTGAGGTGAAGAAATTAAAATACAGAGGGAAAAACCTCAGAAAGTACTGAAATCTCTCTGGGATGCCTCATTTTCCCCACATACCCATTTATTGGTGATCTTGATAAAACAAAATCCTGTCTAGGTTCTTGCTCTTAGAAATATAGCATTATCTTTTATTTTTTTAAAAAAATCACACTATAAGGAATCTTTTATATTCTGCGATAACTGATTTTTTTCACTGTCCACTATTTACAGTAATACAGATATATGTGTGCTCAAAATCCATGGATATGCATGAGTTTAAGCATTCTGAGGTCTGTGGTGAATTGCAGCCATTTTATGTATGTATGTATGTATGCATGCATGCATGTAAGTAAGTAAGTAATAATAATAATAATAATACTTCATTTATATCCTACTATATTTCCCCAAGGGAGATAATCTGTATGTATTTAACATTATTAAAGTATTTGATGGTGTAAGGAATAAAAGTGCTTGTTTGGGAAAGTTGAGGAGCAATGCCAGGAAAGTACAAAGAGTGGGTATAAAGCGTAAACTGGTGTATTTTGCTGAACAGTTACTGAAATGGCACATTAGGCTTCCCTTCTTCTTAAAAATAATATTCTACACCAGTTCTAGGCAATATATAAAAAGTAATATCAAACCCACTAGACAAATGTGTACTTTTCACTGGAAATAAAATGCACCATAACCAGTGTCAACTGTTTACAAAATGAAGCATGTTCAGAATTATATAATATATAATGTTATACAATATATAATATTTACATATTATGAATGGACTGAACACATAGAATATTTTAATATTCTTACTCAAGCTTTGTTGAACTGTTATCTATCAACGGTATCTTTTATCAAAATGTATTTTTAAAATTCAGGTATATGCTTTTTAGCCATAAGTATTAATTTTATGTGCCCCAAATGACCACAATGTACTTCCAAAATAAAAAGTGTAGAATGATGTGACTTGTCTATTTTTATATAAATTCACTTTTGAAATTCAAAGTGTGTGTGTGTGTGTGTACATGTTCTGTGGTAGCAGGAGAATCTATATGGCTGTTATGAGATATATATAGAGAGAGTGAAAATGAGACCTGGATAACCACTGAAATTCCACATCATGACTTCTGATGGTTCTTGCTTTCATTTGAAAAGGAGAAAACAGAAAAGTCCAGGACAACTAATTCTGCATTGGATAGCAGAATGCATGAAGAATCCTTCAGGAAAAAAAAGGGAAAATGATAATTGAGTTTGTGTATGCCACATTGTTTCATTTTTTATCTTATTTTGAAATCCATTTGCTTTTGGTGTTAGTAGATTCAAGGCAGACAGTTTGAAATATCTTCCAATGTGTGTAATAAGTGAATAAAGTACTTTGAGTAAATGCTCTGCAGCTGCTGGATAGCTTGCAATTACTGTAGTACAGGGTCTATGCTTTGTGTACGGCTATAAATCCTGCAAGCAAGCACTGTTATTTCTAACACACCATGGTGAATTTCATATAAGTCTCTAGGTTTTGTCTCAAGGAAAGCAAAATAATGAAAGAATATAAATATTAGATACCATTGCTCCAGCGTATGGTGCTGTAAATCTCTGAAGATTTACAAAGAGGCGCTGACAACATGTTGCGCAGCTGCATGTGACACCATTAAATGGCCTGATTTGATGAACTAGTTTCTCAGCACCTCATTGACAATCATGGATTGTATACAAACAAGTTTTGGAACGTCCCATAGAGTTTTTCTAACAGTCTGATTATTAGTTCACCCTAAAATAAAGCCCAAATCGCAATGCACTGCTGCTCTTAACTCTCTAAACAATATTTCATGCAACTTCAAGGGAAGTCTAGGGGGAAACTGAAATGCTTTCTGTTACATCTCTGTGCAATGGCTCCATTAATCCTCTCAACACTCCCTAGAAATTTTTTAAAAACTACGTTTTAAACAATACTCTTGGACTATGTGAAAGCACACACCCTTCTTCCCATGGTAACTATGAAAAAAGCCCTTTCCCCCTGCTCTAGCTTAACTGATAAATTAGCCAAGCCTGCATTCGCAGTTACCATGAGGCAAGAGTTAATTTGAGACCCATACAACGAGACTGTGCATCCTGAATGGAAAACATCCAAACACATTCATTTTTGATGCAGTTTTTTTAAATTTGGAAAGGAACTAGATTCACCAGACTGTAATCTTTGGATTCTATTGAAGTGTATAGCTCTCAGCTGCAGATACCCCTGTTTGATGTTTCCCTCCTTGCCTTTGTCTTCTCTTGCCCTATTGTATACTGGGACAAACAGGACTTTTTCCTTAAGGTGAAGGATGCAAGAAGAATGAAGTGCAGCAGCTTTTAGAGCCCAAGAGCCATAAAGGGACAGGTAGTCATTTCAATCCATATCCTGGTAATTCTAAGACAGGTAAACATCCTATTTCTCACCAAATTCAGTGCAAAACATATATGTAGACGGAATCCCATGGCTTGCAGCTTTTGAACAGATGCTCGTATTTCATGCAATTGCTCATACGTTCAGTTGTTATCCACTTTGTCTCTGTGACAGATATTGCAAGCAAAATAGATATCTTTATTTAGATATAAGTACCAACCAGGCACATAATGATACAATTGTGCAAAATTTCCAAAGTAAGACAGAAATGGATGGTGGAAACAAACCAATCCCAGAGGCATCTGGTGATGGTCGATAGAGCCACTCAACAGTAGTAGTTGCAAGATGTGCTTCTAATTCAGAACCAGTGAAAAGCACAGAGAAGTAAGGTGATATTGGAGAAAAGTCTTGTAAATAAGCAAAGAGAACATTTACTTTTTGCTTATTTACAACATTTCAAGTTTTGTTGCCTCCAATATTGCCTAGTACTTCACTGCTTCCCTGCATTGGTCCTAAGTTATAAGAACATATTGTGTAAATAACCTTACCCTTTGTTTATTTACAACATTCCACAGTTTTCTCTAATAAGTAAATAATACCTACTTGATTTAATGGTTTGCTTGTTGAACTAATACCCTGGAAAATAGGGTTTGAATTCCTGCTCATCCATGGAAACCCACTGGGTGACCTTGAGTGAGTCATACTCTCTCAGCTTCAGAGGAATAATAATAATAATAATAGTAGTAATAGTAATAATAATACTTTTTAAATCCTCCCTCGCTCCCCAAAGGGACTCGGCGCAGCTTCCAAAAACAAAAATGACAAAGGTGGAAAATAATGGAAAACCCTTCCTCTAAACAAATCTTTCAGAGAAAACCCTGTGATAGGTTCAACTTAGGATGTCCTTATTTTGGAAACAGCTTGAAGGCAAACAACAATAACAAAACTTTAGAAAGTGAGTGTAGCTAGAGCCAATGTGGTGTAGTGGTTTGAGCACTGGATTGTCATTCTGGAGACCAGGGTTTGACAACCTCCTCAGCCATGGAAACCCACTGGGTGCCCTCCAACAAGCCATAGCCTCTCAGCCTCAGAAGGAGGCAATGACAGACCCTACTCTGAACAAATCCTACTCAGAAAACCTCAATGATAGGTTCATCTGAGGACTATCATAATTCAGAAATGAACACACACAACAACTATAAAGTAAAAATAAAATATTGTTTGATCTTTTACAATTTAGCTCAAAAGTCTTCACAGAACTGTAAGTTTCAAGTTAGCAATCTCAGAGCATTTATTATTTTGCAACTCAGACATGTTACTTCAGTCAGGTTAATTCACCTTCAATAAAAGTACTCCTTCTTGGCTTGTAGAGTCTTTAACCAACCCTGTTCCCATAGTCTCAGGGTGGTGCTGTAATCCTGAAGGTGAAAACATGGAATGGTGATGTATTGATATGGATAAGAAAAAATTCCCCACTGTACATATTAGTGGATAGAATTGCATATTAGGATAAAATCCCTTTTTAGTTTCTCCACCAGATATAAAGAGAAAATCTGCCCTATCACAAAGTAGTAGTTATGTGATGATTTCCCCCCATAAAAGTCTACAGGAGAGTACTGTAATTGAACATAGTTATCTGAGCAAGTGAAATATTTCAAGACATATAAGCATGATGGTGGGTGTAACTACCTGCATTATCTGATTAATCTATCAATTTCTATGTTCTATTATTTTTTACATTATTCTGTTTCTCTTAGATTGTATTCCATACAATTTACTTCTAAAATCTGGGAATTCATGTAAATAATTTGTGATTTGTTCTGATAGCCTCACAATGAAAACTACTGATTTGCTTAATTCAAAGAAAATACAAATTCAGACGTGTACAGTATAACTCAAAAGTAGCAGGTGCATATTTTTCAGACTGAGCAAGTCTCAAACTCAGTTGCTGCTATGAAATACATGCACATGCAAAGAATCACATATTTATGTCTGAATTATGCCAGTTTCCTCCAAGTTAAAGAGTCAATTTAATCTATGATCTGAAGAATAATTTTAAAAACAAGTTATTTGGATAAACCTTATTGATTTCAATAAATGTGTTAATGGCCAGGGATCCAGTTATTATGTCTGTGCATGATCAACAACATTAATGGCATTGCTTCATAAAGTGTCTTCCCAGAGGAATTATGCCAAACTTCTCATGGATTCCACCATGTACCTTTGGTATCAGCCACACGGGCTGTGAAACTCTGGAAGAGTTTTCTGATATGGGAGAAATTGGGGGGGAAAGTCCTGTCACACTAGTGGATTAATCTATCATATGTTTTGGGTCCATATTTGCTTTAAAGCAATGTTTGTGGCTTTCCAGAATTTTGGGAGACGGGAACAGCATGAAAAATAAAAGCATATGTTTTGTTTTGTATTGTTCTGAAACTGCCTCAAACTTTGCTACACGTCAAATGTCCCTATATCAATATATCTTTAATGAGATATCTAACAGCTGTTATCTCTGCCTCTGTTCTGAACCAGCATTTGGATGATTCTATCAAGCGAATTAATGGGAAAAAGAAATTAAAACTGAATTCAGAGGAGATGGTAGAGATCTTGGTGAGTAATAGCAATGGTCTGAAAGGAATCAGCTTGCCTATGCTTGATGGGGCCTCTTGATTTGGTAACGAACCTTGGGAACAGTCTTGAACTTAATGCTGCTCTTTAAGAAACAGGTCAAATACTAAGAGTGCTTTTTCTCATCCTATCAAAGGAACCTTTTCTTTGTTTAGACATATGAGAAGTTGTTGCACTTAAATCCATTTCCTGTGTGCTATACACAATCCCACCATTAAAGATGATGATGTCCATGATGACGTTGAACACCTTATAATTTCTAGGAAGAAGGTTGGATGTACTTTCAATTTACTTTGTTCCCAAGCCTAAATCAAAATTCTTGTTTTAATCTCTGGACCGTTCCTCAAAAATCTTGCTATTATGTTGTCATGGTGAGTCCAGCTATAAGCACGTAGCTAGAAGCTTGTCTCCCTCTCCCCTTTTTTCCATCAGCTAATAAATTGGTGTAAAAGTAAAAGAGGACTTCCCCAAAACAAAGTAAGTATTGTGGGAGGAGAGAGGAGGTGAGACATAGTTTTATCTGGCTTTAACTTCATGTTACATTTCACCATTCTCTCTACAGGAGCCCCGGTGGTGCAATGAATTAAACCTTTGTGCTGGCAGGACTGAAGACCAACAGGTCGGAGGTTTGAATCCGGGGAGAGCACGGATGAGCTCCCTCTGTCAGCTCCAGCTACCCATGAGAGACATGAGAGAAGCCTCCCACAAGGATGGTAAAACATCAAAACATCCGGGTGTCCCTTGGGCAACATTCTTCCAGATGGCCAATTCTCTCACACCAGAAGTGATTTGCAGGTTCTCAAGTCACTCCTGACACACAAACAAAAAACCTATTCTTTCTATGTTTTTGAGATATGTCAGAAGAGTTGCAAGACATACCATTCTATGATGCTTTTGACCAGGATTCCTGTTTTCTCTCTCCCCCGCCATTGCTTTATTATATAAATATTATATTTTGGGTTTTAAAGTTGTCTGATACATTTAAGAGTTTTTTTTATGTAAGTCGCTTTCAGCTTTACCTGTCTATAAATAAAACTTTATTTTAAAAAAATGTGGTGGTGGTGAATAAATTTCAGTAAGCAAAAGAGAAAAGGTGTTTCTTTACCTGTTTATATATTGTGAAGAGTGGAAACACTTTAAACTTGTTGCTTTTGGCCTTGCTCTTGGCCCTATCTCCATGATACTATAAGTGGTGGGGAACTTAGGTTGGCCAAATGTTTGTCTTTCCCTACTTGCCCCTCCCACTGATGCTCAACTGTCTTTGGATAAGTATGCTTAGCTGTTAGGAACTTTAAAAAATCTTCCATTAATTTACAAATTAACATTTTTCTTCACCCATGAGAATCCCAACAAATGTGCAGAAACAATTACCTTTTTTAGATATGGAACCATCTGGTTTATAGGCAAAAGTTAGTGGACACTAACTATGGCATTAAAAAGAATAATGTTAATTAAGAGACATAAAATAAGTTAGTCACAGTAATTACTTCATGTGTTGGCTCCTGCTGTCAAGTAATAGTCCCCAAAGCAAAGTCTTACATTGACTGAA
This sequence comes from Anolis sagrei, assembly GCF_037176765.1. Classification (NCBI taxonomy): domain Eukaryota; kingdom Metazoa; phylum Chordata; class Lepidosauria; order Squamata; family Anolidae; genus Anolis; species Anolis sagrei. The sequence goes on from NC_090023.1 coordinate 239,702,428, forward strand.
GTACAGGAACAACTTGTCCCAAATTATGTTTTAGTTCATTCCCAAAGGGAGTTTTCAAAGTGGCACAGGCATTCATGAGAGTGTATTTTCATATTTACTTTACATAAATAATTTGCACTGAGAAAACTACTAAGAGAACCCTCCTGATTCAAAATTTTATGAGAGAACATAAAAATTGTACATAATATTATCTTGTCGTATGCTTTCGCTTCATTTCTGACTTATGGCAATACTAAGGAAACTCTTATTGTGGGAATTTCTTGCCAGGATAAGTTCAATGAGTGTTTGCCTTTGCAGTCTTCTGAGGCTGAGATATTATGACTAAGATCACTCAGCAGATTTCCAAGGCCAACAGGTATTGAACCCTGGTCTCCAGGGCCTTTAAGCCAGGGCCTTTCTACACTTGACTAAATACTGAGAGGAACTGGGATATTAAATTCCAATTCCTCCCAGGATTGAGTCCCCACCTCCAATCCAAACTCCAGGCTTTCACTAGAAGGGTGGCTACATGCCTGCCCAGGTCACCCAGGAGGGCATCCATCTATCCTCTAGCCCCCAATTTTCCCCAAAAAACTTACCTGAGGAGCCTCCTCCACTTCCTGCCACATCATTTTCACGCATTGAAAGAGCTCTCTGGAGTGATCTGTGCTGCTGGCAGGCATTTCTGGTACTTTTTTGGGGGGAGGTAATGAAGCTGAGTGTGTGTGTGTGTGTGTGGGGAGGGGGGGCACCCTGTTCCTTTGGGTTCTTTGAGTGTCAAGAACTGGGCTAATTGCAAGGATTGTTTCCCAGGGCTGTGAATTCCCACAGGGCCCTCACCTGCAAAAATCCAGACCTTAGTTTTAAGGTTCAGATCTTTCTAGGTGTTTAATTAATCCAGAGCAAACTAGAATAAACCAGTTTTCTCCAGATTAATTTGGTTTTACCTGAGGTGTTATTTGGGCACCTCAGGTAATACCAAGACAGATCATGGATTTAAGGCCTGTCTGGAAGGACCTCCAATTTCCGATCCCAGATTATCTGCTTTAAACTGGATTATATGGCAGTGTAGGGAGCCCCCGGTGGCACAGTGGGTAAAAGCGCTGAGCTGGTGAACTTACTAACTGAATGGTCACAGGTTCAAATCTAGGGTGTGGCGTAAGCTCCTGCTGTTAGCCCCAGCTTCTGCCAACCTATCAGTTTGAAAACATGCAAATGTGAGTAGATCAATAGGTACCACTCCAGCAGGAAGCTAACGCCACTCCATGCAGTCATGCCAGCCACATGACCTTGGAGATGTCTACAGACAACACCAGCTCTTTGGCTTAGAAATGCAGATGAGCACCAACCCCCAGAGTTGGACACGACTGGACTAAATGTCAGGGGAAAACCTTTATCTTTACCTTTAGACTCATATAATCAAGTTCAGAGCAGACAATTTGGCATCAGATACTGGATTATATGATTATGTAGATTCAACCATAGTCTAATACTGTAAGATCCAGTACACATATTGGACCTTTTAATATGCAGAAACCAAGCAATGTAGAATTTAGTAGACAACATGATATAATCACAGAGACATTCTTGCTCTTGACATAATTCACAACATTCTAATAATCTACAAGAGTACCTTGAATACTACAATACATCTATCAATCCTAGTTAGAAATGTGTAGATATGCTATGACTAGTCTGAATCAGAAAACTCTATACACTACTATTGTGGTATATTTGTAAGCAATCCGCCTTTTCCATAAGGTATTCTAACCAGGCCCAACCCTGCTCAGCTTCTGAGATCAGATGAGATCGGGCATGTTCAGAGTGTTATGGCTGTAGGTATTCAGGTATTCAGAACAAAGTTTTCATTTAACAAAACCATACAAGAATCATTGGGCTGGGAAAAGGTAATTTTCATAGGACTATAGTACAACTGTCATATCTGAACAGGAATCTGAATTTCAGATTCTGTTGAAAAAGCCTAGGATTACAGTCAATGTTTTGTAAAACCATTAATTAATGAGTGGTGGGAAACATCTTTAGCAGAGGTAGATGTTTTTAAGATCACTGAAATAAATGGCCTTCTGTGTGCTTAAATCCATATTTTCTGCATTTGCTATCACTACTTTTTAAAGTCTATGCATTTAGAACCATAACCAGATAACTATTTATTTAAGTTGCTTATAAAAATTTGAGTCTGATAAAAATGACTTGAAACCTGCAATTTTAACACAAGTTTCAGTGCAAGTTATTAACATTTACAAATAAACACTGCCAGATCATATACTTCAGAGCTGAAGGTTTGTTTCCAAAAGACTGTATATTTGAGGAGATATTCATCAATTTCATGACTGTTTAGCTATAGTGCATATTCATAGAGCTGCTGTCAAAATTCCACAGACACCATAAAACTTTTCTACTTATATTTCCTTAACCAAAACAAATATTCTGCTTGCCTCTAAAACGAAAACAGTAAAGAATACTGAAAGGAAAAATATAGTATCAACTAACATCTCAGGTACCATTACTAGATTATGTTTGAATAAACCTCAGTTTAGTAAATGTTTGGCAGGTGATTTTTCTTGCATGACAAAGCCAGAGTTAAGAGACATTTTTACAAGGTCGCATGGAAACAGGGCTAATACGATCACAATTTTTTCAGGTTCTGACCTTATTGCAGTTGTGCACTGAGCCTATAAATTGGACACTTGCAATCCTATTACATGAAAATAAATTGAAAATGACATTTTATTCAAGCAGATATATACTTGCCTCTTGATATTCAGAGGAAAGGGCATTTAGCTTTTATTTACTGCTCCGTTAAAATGTAATTAAATAACAGCCGTGTTGATATGTCAGGATAAGCAGTGACACAATAGTGTCACTTACAGGTTTGAGGTCGGTTCATTGTTTTGCAGCTGAGTGAATCCATCATCAAATCAGCTGTTCTACAACGCAATAGAATACATGTTTACATATAGCTGATATCCTTGTAGTCAATATAAAGTTCATGTATAAATCTGTTTTCTTGAGGTCAAGCTCTACTAGTTGTGATGGAATGTCTTTGAAATCAGACTGGAGTTCTACACGCTTCCCTGGGCCAAAAACCTATTGGATCCAGGTTTGCTGGGCTTTCTTCTCACATTTTGTGGCATCATGTGAATTAAATGAATTGATATAACTGAATACCTTTGGGGAAAAACCATCACAATCAATATAATTGAATTGCAATTAAAATATTGTAGCTTTGCTCATTTTTCCATCTTATCTCTGAACATTCTTCATTTCGTGGTTCTGTCAAAATGAGGGCCCATCCGGACAGTACCTTTATCCCAGGAGCTTCCACAGCAAACAGGAGGGTAGCTAGCCACTGTTCCCTTTACACGCTGAAGCAATCGCTACAAAAGGTAAAAATGTGAGATTTCCAGGTGTGGGAATATCACGGTTTTGACCGAATATGCAGATCTTCACATGTCTATATGTCCCTGCAATTGGAAATCACAGGATTTTTTATCTGGGTTTGTTCTCAGGTTTTAGATGTTTGTTCCTGATTGGTAGGTTCCTAAAAATAAGGAGACACTTGAGAAGAAGGGAAAAACTTTGTTTGTGTGCCAGAAACTTCATGAAAGGTCTGAAAGGCACAGTTTCTCTGGCCAGGACAAAGAAGGGAACTTTTGCAGTGATTTGCTGCAGTGATGCTCCACATATTCGCATATCCGCATCTTGAGGTTTTTTTTTTTTTAAAAAAAACAAACACTAAAGTTTCTGGCAGAAGTCCATTGCAGGCCATCTTGGGAGCTTCTAAATCTCACAATAAAGCATCAAGTCTGGACAATGGAGACAGAAATCCTTGGACCAACAGGTCTGTATGGGGACCTCTTCTGAAATAATATATCACAATTTCAATTAAGATTATTAAAAAAAATCAAAGAAAACTCACAACAAAAAAGACAGCTTAAGAATAGCAAGTGGGGTGAAGGGAGAATGCCACACACTGCTGTCACTTCAATGCTGGCATGCTGGCACAGAAGTGGGAAGAGCCCCTCACACTGGGTAAGTGATGGGAATGAGGCACAATTTGCAGCAAGTAACGGGTTTTTTCATACATAGTGGGGCATGGGTTTATCACAGGGAGGAGGTAGACTAGCAATAGGATACTCACAGCATTGGACAATGTCAGTTTGCCTCCTTTATGAGATAGTCCCACATTATATTAGAGGAGCTGAAACAAAACACTTCTCCCCCTGTCACTTTCTCAGCTGAAATCAACCCACTCAATGGGGTTTAGAACTGCAGGTCTAGAAGTTCTGTGTATGGTTTTAACTAGGAAAATAGCACAGAAGGAAAAGGTAAAGGTCTTTTTCTAGGGCCGCAAAGGTGCCTATCATGACAATTTTGATTTTAAACCATAGGAAATCCTTATCTTGGATCTCCCTCATCACATCTAATTTGGCCCAAACTCACCAGGGGACAAAGTTTCGTGTGGTTCCCCTGATTGTGCTTCACAGGAAAGATGTCATGAGAAGCAGTAGCATCCATTCCCATATAACAGAGAAACTTTAAAACGATAACAACATGATCCTTTATCTACAATTTAATGGCACACTTCAGAATTCTATTATCTGTCTACTATCACTTCATTCTGTGTAATATGGTCAGTAGTTGAAGAGGCACACAGAAAAAGGGCTCTGTAACACATTCTCTTCAGTGTCCTCAGTAAACAGGGCAGCAGTTGACATATTAGTAACATTACTGAAATTATTATTTAGCTGGTCCCATGTACATGTTTGGTGCATTATACTCAGCTATAACAGAAAGTAAGCACAACTTTTCAAATATAACATATACCTGAAAAATCTAAAAAATCTAGGGGTACACATGTGGACCACAAGAATATTCCAAGTCCACATTATGGTCATGCCTTCATTAGGATCACCAAAAAGGAATATCTGTGTATGCCTCACATATTAAATAACTTATCACATCCAAGCCTTTAAAGGAGTAATAGCAACAGATAAATGTATCAGTATGTGGTATGTGTTCATCATTCATGATGTGCTTCTAGATCACAAGTATTTATGGTGACCTCATTATTTCCATTGGGTTTTCTTATGAATGGGATTCTCAGAGATAGTTTTGCCCATCCACTCCTCTGATATATAGCTTAAAGACACCTGGTGTTCATTGGTAGTTTCCCACCCAATTACTAACTAGAGGTGACCCTGCTTAGCTTTTAAGATGGGATCTGGTGCTTTTAGGATACTTAAGCACTGTCAACAACACGAGTCTCAAGTAATAGCCATGCACTGCCATAAATATCTACTCTGTGGCTACAATAGAACCCCCTGCCCCCATTATGGCCACCCACCCATCAGAAATACTGGAATAATCTTTCTTGTCTTATGTAAACTTTTATAGCTTGGGTCTGATATTTATATATACTATATTTATCTATATTGAATTGATACATTTATTTTAAAAAGCAATTAAAATCTTTCTGAATCAACAGTTACTTATCATGCAAATTTAAGGAAAGTAAAGGTGCAGTGATGGTATTAGTCATGCGATATTGTCTTCAAATTATATGGAAATAAGGCTATACAAAATATTGAATTAGATTCCTAATGCCATATCCCTTATTAGTCAACACAACAGCATTACAAGACTTACAGAGGTGCATATACCATGTAACCTGTCCTAGGGCGCAATTACAGCAACTTGAAGAAGGAGCAAATCAGCTCTGTGGAATGACTCATGACCTGATTCAGATTACCAGATGACAAGGTTGCAAAACACAGTCTTGAACCATTTTAACCATAGCCGTGGTTTGCTCAGAATCCTCCCTGAGAATACAGAGAAAATTATGATCTTGGGTCTGTATAAGCAGCAGGGCCAGATCCACAAGTGTTTATATGGCCATCCTGTATTCCCTGGATAGTACTGTTTCATTACCCGGGTGGAGGCCAAAAGGGGGCCTAGACAGAGAAAAATAGTCCATTTTATAGGGGGGGGGGGGGAGGGGAAGAGAGGAGAAAATAACTGAAAATGGGGAAAATAGTTTTCATCCTTCAGCTCCCTCCCAAAAATGGATTATCCTTCTCTGTCTAGGCTCCCTTTTGAAGTTAATCTGGATAATGGGACAATACCTCTTGGACTTGGGTGGCACAGGGGCAAGGGATGGTATTCACTCCCCTTTCTGTTCTCATTGTAGCTGTGACCAGTGATGACATATGGCTATTGTCCATCATTTGTCACCTGGGTTGGCTTTGGCTGGTTACCAGGCCAAGTGGAGAAGGGAAGGGGGAAAGGAGGAGTGATTCCTCTTCTTCCCCCATCTACATTGCTCTGGGCCCTTCCACACAGCCCTATATCACAGAATATCAAGGCGGAAAATCCCACATTATCTGAGTGTGGACTCAGATAACCCAGTTCAAAGCAGATTTTGTGGGATTTTCTGCCTTGATATTCTGGGATATAGGACTGTGCGGAAGGGTCCTCGGTCTGGCCAATGAGTACCAAGTGATGGACACTGGTTATGTTGCTACTTTAGAAATCAGAAGGTAGAGAAAATGTTGTGCAGAGGATTAAAAAAAATCCACACAGTTGGAGGATAAGCTGATTGTGAAATTAACATTAGTGAAAACATGGAGATATGCATAATGTAAAAGTTTTACAGAGTCTCTGTTGTTAAATAAAGGTGCCTGTTTTCAAAATCAATGGACAGAGTCAATATTGTATGTTTTTCATCTTTATGATCAATCTTAAATCTGGTATGTAAATAAAAAACCCCTTGGCTTTAATATGCAACAGTATGTAGCAATCACAAGAGTTGTGTTCTTTGCACACTTCAAACAGAAATAAACTTGGATTTGTCAGTGAAAACATCTAAAGGGAAGCTGCAGCAGCTCACTCAGTTGTTCTTCCATGATTTAAAAATCCACTTGAAAAGTAATGTATTGCAGTTGTATGCTACATTTTAGAGATATACTCTGGAAATGTATATGGCGGACACTTTAAATGTAATATACGTAAGGAGCTCATGGGGGTCAATATGATTTTTGCAAACTTGAATTATAGGCTTTGCAATTAGCTTGTGATCCAGATGTGTACTGAATCTATCGCCTTTCTCAATTCCTTCTTCAAAAGTGCAGCTATGCTAGAATGGCAACAGGTGGGGTGAGAGGAGATCCAATGCTTTTTATGGTAAGAACAAGAAAAAGTCTTATGAATTAAAGTCAGTAACCTGCTGGAAAAGCATATAGCCAAATTCTGGCAGTGGATGCAAGGTAACAATCTTCACTTGAAGAGGATAGCAATGTGGTTTTGAAGACAAATTGTCTCCAGCTCCTGTTGCAAAAATCATTTAAAACCAAACCCAACATCAGGCAGACAAATACAAACCATATGTGCCGTCAAGCTCCAGATTTGTGGAAAAGTTGCCAGCTGCCTCTGGTCAGCCTCAAGGACTAGAGCCTGAAGAATAGACAATGCACAAAGTCTGAGTGCAGCTTGGTAGAGCAGCCTCCCATGTGCCCAACTGTTGTGCTGCTAATGGCATCACATAAAGTCTTTGCCCCTGAGGAGTTTCTGCCCCTTCAGGAAAAGTTATATTTTACCTCATGGACAGCAGATGTATTTTGAGCCTTCCTCATAGGAATAAAGAAGAAGCCACTTGCTGCCAGTTGTCATTCTTATTGATGAAGAGAGCTTCATTCTTCCCACAACTTTTTACTCCAGGTGTGAACTCAACTGCCTTAATATAGGAGAACAATCTCTCCCCATAACTTATAGGGTTGGCTACAACCAGATTTTGCATTCCTGGAATAGCTTCATGGTCATACTGTTCTTTGTCGCTTCCAGGCTTTTATAGCTGTTCAAATGAATCTCATTTACAGTTAGGGCAAACCTTCTTTTATCTGTTTTCCTTCCTTTAAGAGTGTCCCAGACCACTTCTTAAAATTACATTCAGTCTGATTATGAAACAATTTGAGGCCATTGCTTTTGGTAGTTACTTCCAAAGAAGCAAGGTGTTCCTACTTTCAGTGAAAGTTGGTGGGGTATGTGTGTACTGGGAAAGGAGAAGACTATCATTTTGATTTCATTTCTAGTAAATAATAATAATATAAATAATAATGTACAGAGACATATCTTCATCTAAACATCCTTGTAGTAGGTTTATATCTCACCTTTTTCCCAAGATCGAAGTGCCATATATGCCATCATCTTTCAGCATACAGGTTAATCCCCCAAATACATTTTAAATATGTTGTTGAAGGCTCTCATGACTGGAATCATTGTGTTACTGTGAGTTTTTCGGGCTGTATGGCCATGGTCCAGAAGCATTCTCTCTCTCAACATTTTGCCCACATCTATGGCAGGCATCCTCAGAGGTTGTGAGATCTGTTGGAAACTAGGCAAGTGAGTTTTATATATCTGTGCAATGTCCAGGGTGGGAGAAAGAACTCTTGTCTATTTGAGGCAAGTGTGAATATTGCCATTGGCCACCTTGTTTTAAATTGAATGTTTATAATTGTTTTAATTTCTGTTTTAATTGTAACAATGTATTTTAATGTATTGTATGGCATCTAATGGTTGCCTGTTATAAGCCACCTTGAATCCCTCGTTGGGGGTGAGAAGAACGGGATATAAATGCTTGAAATAAATAAATCTGACAACCTCTGAGGATACCTGCCATTAATTTGGACTGAACTTCTGGAAAGAATGCTTCTGGAGCATGGCCATACAGCTCAAAAAACTCACAGCAATACATTTTAAATCCTTCAATGAAGTAGGCTGGTTTATGAGAACTGTTGGTTGCAGGGTTGCTGAACACTTACTCTGAAAGTTTGTTTTTTGGAATACCATTGCCTTTGGCTGAAGACAGTACAGTAAGGGATGATGGGAGATGAAGTCCAGCATATTTTCTATCCCTGATATAGTCTCTCTCTCTCTCTCTCTCTCTCTATATATATATATATATGTAATTTTATCTAGACGATAGAAGGGACATAAAAAGCCACCTTGCACCACATCAGACTATTTGCCTATTGAGATCTCCCAAAGAGCTCTTTGACAAAATCCACTACATGGGATATGAACTGGAGGCAGAGAAGTCGTAACCTGGGATTTTCTAACTGAAGAAGCACTCTCTCTTGTGGTCTTCTTTGATGATGTATTTCCACTCATTTGATGATACATAAATGCCTCCAGGTGCAAGTTATTCGAAATAATCCTGTTACAATGAATACATAGCAGAAGGAGAATCTAAGACCCCATCTACCCTTTCACATAATGCTGTTTGAACTGGATTATATAGTCAGTGTAGACCAGTGGTCCTCAACCTGTGGGTTCCCAGGTGTTTTGTACTACAACTCCCAGAAATCCTAGCCAGATTACCAGCTGTTAGGATTTCTGGGAGTTGAAGGCCAAAACATCTGGGGACTCACAGATTGAGAACCACTGGTATAGACTCATATACTGTAATGCAGATTGAACTAGATTTTACGAGTCTACACTGTCATATAATTTAGTTCAGTGCCATCAATCTGCATTCTGAAACTGCATTATGTGACAGTGTAGATCCAGCCTTTGTCTCCCAGAGCGAAGTGTAAAGTTTTACAATGGCTCATGGCAATTTTCTTTTGAAGGTAAATCAGATTTTTTTTAATATTAGGGGTGGAACTTTTCCTAAAAATAATCTCTTTCTTTACTGCTGATAGGCTCTTTCCTCTGTATCTCTCTCTACGGTGCTTGTTCATGCAACATTTCCAATAAATATGCTGGTCCCAGGTGTTATGTGCTTGGGGAAAATACATTCTCGAAGGAAAATGTTTTCTACTGTTTGCACTCTGTTAAGAAATCAGGCCACCTAATCTGGCTATTTTTAGTGTGCATGTTTTCTTTAGAGTAGTACATGTGGAAACACATCATAGTGACTTTTTGCGCATGACTTTGCTCAGAAACTTAATCGCCCTTTCACTGAGGTGCTAGATTTAGACAATACTCGGTTTCAGAATATGGCTGGTGTGCTGACATGTCCACATTGTGTGTGTGTGTGCTTCAAGTTACCTGTCGACTCATAGGTGACCCCATGAATTAAATAATAATAATAATAGTATGTTCATGTAGCATTATGTTTGGACCGTAACCAACCTTTCCCTTTTTTTACTGTAAGTATTTGGTTCTTAATACAATTGTAGCCATTTCTCATTAAAATCTATATCTGTGTGTATGTGTGTATGTGTGTATGTGTGTATGTGTGTATGTATGTGTATATATATATATATATATATATATATATATATGTGTGTGTGTGTGTGTGTGTGTGTGTGTATAATTGCTCTATCAAAAACCTCCAACATTTTTGTTTGGGGTGCCCTAGGTAAAGGTTTTCCCCTGACATTAAGTCCAGCCGGTTCTGACTCTGGGGGTTGGTGCTCAACTCCATTTTGAAGAGCCAGCATTGTCCATAGACACCACCAAGGTCATGTGGCTGGCTGGATTGCACGGAGCGCCCTTAGTTTCCTGCCAGAGAGGTAACTATTGATCTATTCTTTCCCACCAGAGTGGCACTTATTGATCAATTCACATTTGCATGGTTTCGAACTGCTAGGTTGGCAGAAGCTGGGGCTAACAGTGGGAGCTCACGCTGCTCCCTGGATTTGAGCCTGCGACCTTTCGATCAGCAAGGCCATTGCGGGCTCCCAGGGCACTCCTTAGTACTGGGATGCCCTAGTACAATGTTAAATATAACTATATTAAATAATTCAATTTCTTAAACTACACAAGTACATTAAATTTAAATTATATCTGACAGGGTTACCTCACTTCAAAATCCAGTAGTTAGTTACTCCACTGTAGTGAAAGATTCTGGATTTAAACATGAGGAATTACCTTGGACCATCACTTCCCTAGTTCATCAGGATATTTTCACTTGAATAAATTCACCCATTTGTACACTTTTGCATCCTTCCCAAAAACAGCAAGAGTGGGAGCTCTTGAGCATTCATTTCAACATCTGTGAGCAATGTGGCTGCAGATGGAATATGAGTAATATGTTCTGATATTTGAAGTTAACTAAATGGTGTGACTATGTTTTGAACAAACTGGCTTCTTTTCTATCATAATAGCAGCATGTGTAGAGCACTGAAGTTACCCAACCATTGGCCTGCTCCATCTTTGCCTAAAAAGGCACGAGAGGGGACTTCTGTCATGTGTCCCTAGGCCATCTGAACCCAGGGGGCCTTGGGGTGGCTGTCAAGGCAGCTGTGGCCAGATCCAGCTAGGAACCAGTCCAACTGTCTTGACAACCCCCTAACTTGTGAGATAACCTAAACCAAGCTTTCCCCTGAATTACCTTAACTTGCCACCTTTCCCTGAGTTATGTCAGATCATTACTGGGCAGCATTTAGCCCCTGTGGGGCTGATCTAAAGTCACACTGATCTAAGTGTAGATGTGTCCCCAGAGATTTCCTTTCTGGATTGTCAAGAAACAGTCCCACGATTGAAACCCTATATAGAGCAGTCTGTCTCCAGTAGGTTGCTGTGAGTTTTCTGGGATGTATGGCCATGTTCCAGAAGCATTCTCTTATGATGTTTTCTCCAAATCTATGGCAAGCATTCTTAGAGGTTGTGAGGTCTGTTGGAAACTAGACAAGTGAGGTTTATATATCTCTGCAATGTCCAGGGTGCGAGAAAGAACTCTTGTCTCTTTGAGGCAGGTGTGAAGGTTGCATATGGCCACCTTGGCTAGCATTGAATAGCCTTGCAGCTTCAAAGCCTGGCTGCTTCCTGCCTGGGAGAATCCTTTGTTGGGAGGTTTTAGTTTTTTCTTGTCTAGAATTCCACTGTTTTTGAGTTTTGTTTTTTTCTTTACTGTCCTGATTTTAGAGTATTTTTAATATTGGCAGTCAGATTTTGTTCATTTTCATGGTTTCTACCTTTCTGTTGAAATTGTCCACATGCTTGTGGGTCTTTATGGCTTCTCTGTGTAGTCTGACATGGGTGGTTGTTAGAGTGGTGCAGCATGTCTGTGGTCTCAAATAATATGCTGAGCCCAGGTTGGCTTCAACTTCAACTAGATTCAGTTTATTTCCAACTTATGACTCCTGAATTGACACCAGACACCAACTTGCTATTTCTACTTCTTTCTGCAATCATATATTTAAAATGAATGATAAAAGGTAAGCATCATTCACATATCAATAATACATCCTAGTTGGCTTTTCCCAGTAGTTTCATGTAGCCTATAAAAAGCATGACACCTGCTATTTGAAAACTTACAAATGGAAAAATGGTAGCCTTTTCAGAAGTTTTTAAGGGAACAACAAAACCACTAAAATGTAGTGTACCATCGCCCATCATCTGCATAAATACGAACCATTTCCACATGAATTTAGTTATAAACACATAGCAGCCTTTGACCACAGAGAAGAGCGTCTGGAGCTGCTATTCGTGTCAGCAGGCAGATGGGTTTCTGAAAGTAGGAATGTGTGTAGTTGATTTTTTTTAATGGAGGAATCTTACTAACATCTGCTCATTCACATCTGTAGTAATGAGATCAGATTCAGACTACAAAGTCTTGGTTTTAAAATCACAGATCTTGTTTTGATTTATGTCTCTGTTCTGTTTTAACTTTATTAACGTTCTAATATCTAATATCTTAGGAAAGTTACCCTTTGGGATTACAGATCCCAGCAAACTTACTCAGGATGGTCATTTCCATAGTATGGTTTTACTATCTAAGTAAGATGGCACCAGTTAGCAACTTTACAGCTTATATAGAATGACATCAGGAAAAAAGTCTTAATTTTCCTCACCTTTGATCTTAAGATATGAATATAGTCAATATTTGTGGAGCCCCCAGTGGTGCAGCAGGTTAAAGCGCTGAGCTGCTGAAGTTGCTGATCAAAACATTGCAAGTTCAAATTTGAGGAGTGGTGTGAGCTCCCGCTGTTAGCCCCAGCTTCTGCCAACCTAGCAGTTCGAAAATATGCAAATGTGAGTAGATCAATAGGTACAGCTCTGTCAGGAAGGTAACCGCTCCATGCAGTCATGCTGGCCACATGACCTTAGAGGTGTCTATGGACAATGCCGACTCTTCGGCTTAGAAATGGAGATGAGAACCAATCGCCAGAGTCAGACACAACTGGACTTAATGTGTAGGGAAAGTCTTATTTAATATTTAAACAAATTTACCATTTAAATGCCCTCGGCTTTATTAACACACCAACGGGCATATTTGGAAGCTGTGAGCAAGTGATACATAATTGCTTAGATACAATTCATTTTGTTGCCCACTGAATATGTTGAGAATGGTATTTGTCAGGAAATTGATTGATATCTAAAAGTGTTTTGTTTTCAGTGACTGGCACTGCAGAGTTACAACTATCTATCATCTAACAGGTAATTAGCCAGATTTCTCATCATGAGCCTTCAATCCTGCTGTTTTATTATTGAAAAACCACAAATCGGTAAGCATCTGAATACAGATAGAGTTCCTTGTCATGGACAAAGACATCACTTTGTTACACAGCTCTAATACGTTTGAGTAAAACTTAATGAAATGAAAACCAAAAATGTTAATTCTAATAAAAAAAATGAATAATTCTGTTCTGTGAAAATGTTTGTAGACCTCTAAACACAGGAGCATGCAGCAACTCCCTATTTGATTAATTAAAAGTTCCCAAGAAATATTTAGTATGTTCATCTTCTTATTTCCCATATTGCAGCACAGAAGATAAGAAAACAACAAGGTACATCTAATATGTCAATGATCACACCTGCAATTGGCCAACTTGTTTCAGTTCTTCTCTTGTGCTGCATTCATGAAATACAAAAAAACATTTAGAGGTGGGAAAGGATTATGAACCTTTGGCCCTTCAGATATTCTTGGAGTAAAACTCCACTATCTCTCATTATGCTGCAAGTCGGTGACATCTCTGGCCCATCCACTGTTCAGATATCAGCCAGCACACCAACATCTTAAATCAAGAAATAGCTTCCTAAGATCTACAGAGATGCTTGCAGGAACACCTCAGCAAGCGGGAGTCCAAAAGTGGCAGGCTAAAACCCAGAACCTCAATCTGGTACTGAAAGAGAGACTCCTTCCTGGGTGCACAAAAGATTGGAAAACTTGGAAGGCACTGAACAGGCTGTGCTCTGGTACCACGAGATGCAGAGCCAACCTTAAGAAATGGGGCCACAAAGTTGAGTCCATAACATGTGAGTGTGGAGGAGAGTAAATCACAGACCACCTACTACAATGCAACACCAGAGGCACTCTAAGTGGGTAGCTACTGGTCAAAGAACATTTAGCATAATGCCACATTTTTTAACTTTGTTTGTGTTTTAAATACATTCTAACTGTACCCTCAATTCACTTCTGACATGATAAATAAATCTCTCATTATTAGACAAATAGGAATTGAAGTCAAATAACAAATGGAACACACCAGGATTTTTTGCTCCTACTTTCGGGATAAACGGAAACTGGAATTATTATTTTCCTATAATTGCGCTGTAATTCTTTCCTCATTCTGTTATAATTCTTTTGGCAATTCACTGAATAATAATAGAACAGCAATGTATATGCACAAGGACTTTCCTGTTAAGACATCAATCCACTTATATTGTTCTTGCTTATTTTTAGAAAGTTCGGCAAGATTTAATCATGGTTATTAATACTCTGTAGACTTTTAAAGGCGTTTATTTTAGTTCCTCTTTGCCTTTTTCATGGACTCCTTTTATTGCTATTGCTCTCACATTCTGTTTTATTCAAAGCTGCTTTTACACAGAGATAGGAAGGGGCAAAGAAGTAGGTAAGAAAGAAAATAAGAAATGCTTTGGATAAGGAATTGAATGTTGAACTTGGTGCTGTTTGTAAAATTCCAAACAGAGGACCAAATATGTAACACTGAAAAAATAATCCTACAGAAAGCAGCATTGGACCTGTAGACCCACTATGGAAATTTACAAAGTGTAAATATATTGGGTTGCTGCGAGTTTTCAGGGCTGTATGGCCATGTTCCAGAAGCATTCTCTTCTGACATTTCACCCAGATCTTTGACCTCACAAGTTCTGAGGATGCCTGACATAGATGTGGGTGAAATGTCAGGGGAGAATGCTTCTGGAACATGGTCACACAGCCTGGAAAACTCATTGCAACTCAATGATTCTGGCCATGAAAGCCTTCAACAACACATCGTAAATATATTGTTTTAGCTTCCCAAAGAAAAATGGAGATACCTACTTCAAATCACTAGTTTGGCAGTATGGACTATTTTTCTGCCTTTTTCTCTTTGAGGAGAAAGAGGATGAACGAGCTTCCTACATCTTTCTAAAATGCCCACTCAATTTTGCCATAGCACTTACAAAGCAGGCAGCCCAAATCACCTTTGAGTATTTAAAGATTTGCAGGAGACCAAACATAGTGTAGTGCTCTTAGCATTGCACCATGACATTTGTGACAAGGATTTGAAATTCACTGGACAAGTTACAGTCTCTCAGCCTCAAAGGAAAGCAAAGAGAAACACCCTCTGAACAAATCTTCCAAAGTAAATGCTATGATAACGTCACTTTAGAACAGGCATGTGCAAACTTTCTAACTTAGGGGCCACAAAGTGGGTTGGAGCAGGATGGATGGGCTCGGAAGGCGGGGGTTCTCCCCAAGTTCCCTTCCTGCCCTTTCCTCCCCTTCCTCTTCTCTTTCGGAGGCAGAAAGTGAAGGAAAAGTGGAAACGTTTAGATCCCAAAAGGGTTAGCTTTGGTCAAGATGAGATGGTGGATAGGAGGGGAAAAAGTGATCTTTGAATCCTAGAGCTGGAAGAGACCTCCAAGTACCATCTAGTCCAACCCCCTGCCATACAAGAAGGCACAATCAAAGCACCCCCGATAGACAACCTCTGTGGAAATGCCTCCAGAAAAGGAGACACCACCACACTCCCAGGCAGCCTATGCCAATCTCCAACAGTCTCTTACCCTCAGGAAGTTCTTCCTAATCTGTGTTGTCGAAGGCTTTCATGGCCGGAACCACTGGGTTTTTTTTTCGGGCTATATGGCCATGGTCTAGAGGCATTCTCTCCTGACATTTCGCCTGCATCTATGGCAAGCATCCTCAGAGGTAGTGAGGTCTGCTGGAACTAGGCAAAAGGGTTTATATATCTGTGGAATGACCAGGATGAGACAAAGGACTCTTCTCTGCTGGGGCTAGGTGTGAATGTTTCAACTGATCACCTTGATTAGCATACAATGGCCTGACTGTGCCTGGGGCAAACTTTTGTTGAGAGATAATTAGATGTCCCTGCCTGCTTCCTCTCTGTTGTTGTGCTGTAGCAATTTTAGAATTTTTTTTAATACTAGTAGCCAGATTTTGTTTATTTTCATGGTTTCCTCCTTTCTGTTGAAATTGTCCACATGCTTGTGTATTTCAATGGCTTCTCTGTGTAGTCTGACATGGTGGTTGTGAGAGTGGTCCAGCATTTCTGTGTTTTCAAATAAAATGCTGTGTCCAGGTTGGTTCATCATGTGCTCTGCTATGGCTGATTTCTCTGGTTAAAGTAGTCTGCAGTGCCTTTCATGTTCCTTGATTCGTGTTTGGGCATTGCTGCGTCTGGTGGTTCCTATGTAGACTTGTCCACAGCTGCATGGTACACGGTAGACTCCTGCAGAAGTGAGAGGATCCCTCTCGTCCTTTGCTGAGTGTAGCATTTGTTGGATTTTCTTGGTGGGTCTTTAGTTTGTATGTTGTGTTTCCTTATCAGCTTCCCTATGCGGTCAGTGGTTCCCTTGGTGTATGGCAAGAACACTTTTTCTCTTCCTAATCTTTTCAGTCATTTATTTCCCTGCCATTTGAAACCATTGCTCCCTTGTGCTCTAGTCTCTAGAGCAGCAGAAAGTCCGTATTCCCCCTCCTTCTCCTCAACGGGTCACCCTTTTAAATCTTGAAACCTTTTTTCTCATGTTCCCTCTCTACCTTCTCTTCCCCCAGCTAAACATCCTCCAGGAAGAAAGGAGGAAGGAGAAAGAGAAGGAAGGAAGAAAGGGTGGAAGACAGAGAGAGAAAGAGGGAGGGAAGGAAGGATGGAGAAAGAGAGAGGGGAGGAGGAAGGAAAGAGCGAAGGAAGGAAGGAAAGGATGGTGTGTGTGTGTGAGAGAGAGGAGAACCTGAGAAAAGAGCCCAAAGGGCCGCATCTGGCCCCCAGGCTTGTGTTTGTGGATACCTGCTTTAGAGTAACCATGAGTTGAAAACCACCTGAAGACATACAACAACAGCAACAACAAGATTTCTACACTGGATTTGCATTTTCAGTGCTGTGTTCTGAAGCTGAAAAGGGAGATTATCTACATGTGAACAGATATAAACATATACATATCAAAGCTTGCCTGTGATACTGGGACAAGTAAATCAGTTTTTGTACAAATCCCTAGCCTATTTGTGGCAAGTTTGTTCCTTGATGCACTATTTGCTTGGGAATAACCATGTCTGCCAAGTACTACTGGCCAAACGTAATGCTCACTGGGATTTATGTGTTTATTTGAAATAAAGAACCTCTGTCTCTGTGTGGAAGCAGGGAAGATTCTTATAGTTTCCTGAAGATTT